>NW_027141093.1:6099845-6399845 GCF_036365525.1 Heterodontus francisci
ACTCTCCTCCCCCACTCTCCTCTTACAATCCACTACCCCACATCCCTGCAAACTCCTCTCCCTCACTGCCCTACCATCTTCCACACCCTCCCACCTCCAGTCCTTCCCCCACTCCCCTTCCCTACTCCCTCCCCCTCTTCCACTCCTCTCTCCCAGTCCTGTCTCGCATTCCCCTCCCCAGTCTTGTCCTCCACTCCCTCCTCTCCCCTCCCCAACTCCCTCCTCTCCTATTCCCCACTCCCTCCTCTCCCACACTGCCCTCCACTCCCCATCCACACCCCTACACACTCCCCACCCCCCACTCCTCTAACTCCCCATCCTCTCTCCCTCTCCCCTCCCTCACTACTCTCCCCCTCTCCCTCTCCCCTCCCCCAGTCCCCAAACACTACACCCCCACTCCTCTAACTCCCCTACCCTCCCCAGTCCATTCCCCCAATCCCTTCCCTCCCCCAAACCCTCCCCCACTCCCCTCCCCAACCCCTCCCATACTCCCCTCCCCCAATCCCGATCAACCTCCCGCAATTCCACTCACCCTCTCCCACTCTACCACCACCCCTTCCCACCCCCACTCCCTCCCCACTCCCCTCCATTGCCCACGCCACTCCTTTCCACACAGGACTGGGCGGCACAGTGGCGCAGTGGTTAGCACCGCAGCCTCACAGCTCCAGTGACCCGTGTTCAATTCTGGGGACTGCCTGAGTGGAGTTTTCAAGTTCACCCCTGTGTCTGCGTGGGATTCCTCCGGGTGCTCCGGTTTCCGCCCACAAGCCAAAGACTTGCAGGTTGATAGCTAAATTAGTCATTAGCAATTGCCCCTAGTATAGGTAGGTGGTAGAGAAATATCGGGACAGGTGGGGAAGTGGTAGGAATATGGAATTAGTGTAGGATTAGTATAAACGGGTGGTTGATGGTAGCACAGACTCGGTGGGCAAAGGGCCTGTTTTAGTGCTGTATCACTAAACCAAACTAAACCCGCAACACTCCCCTCCTTCCTCCACTCCCTTTCCCCTCTCCCCTACCCCACTTCAGAAACTCACTCCCCTTCCCTACTCCAACCACTCTACCACTCCTCTCTCCCACTCCTGTCTCCCATTCCCCTCCCCATTCCCCTCCCCATTCTGCTCAACTGCCCCACTCCCCTTGCCAACTTCCACACCTCACACACATACCCCACTCCACTCCCCTCCCTTCCCCCTACCTCTCCCTATCCTCTCTCCTCTCCCCCTCTCGTCCCCCACTCCCCAAACTCCGCACCCCCACTCCGCTAACTCCCCTCCCCCTCTCCACTCCATTCCCCAATCCCCTCCCTCCCCCACTCCCCAACCCCGGTTCTCCCACCCGCACCCTATACCCCAAATCCCTCCCCTCCACGCTCCTCCTCCACTCCCCTTCCCCTCCCACATCCCCCACCCCCTCCCCTCCCCCCACTCCCCTTCCCCCTCCCCCACTCTTCTTCCACTTCCCCCAGTCTTCCATTGCCCACGCTCACTCCCCTCATCAAACCGCTCTTCTCCCCTTCCACATCCCCCTCCCACTCCTCGACTCCCCTCCCTCACTCCACTCCCCCACTCTCCTTCCTCACTCCCATCCCCCACTCCACTCCCCATTCCTCTGTTCCAACCCCTACACCACCCACTCACACCCTCCACTCCCCCTCTCCCTCCCCACTCCCCTCCTCCACTCACCTCCCCACTCCCCTCCTCACTGACCTCCCCACCCCCACCTCCACTCCCCTCCCCCATCTCTTCCTCCTCCACTCCCCCATCCCCACCCCCACTCCCCTCCAACACTCCCCTCCCGAGCTCCCCTCCCCAACTCCCCTTCGTCACACCCCTATTCACTCCCTCCCCAACTCCTCTCCCCAACTCCTCTCCCCTTCTCTCCTCCTCAACTCCCCTGTCACACTCCTCTCCCCAACTTCGCTCCCACACTCCCCTCCCCCACTACCCTACATCACTCCCCTCCCCAACACACCTCTCCACTCCCCTCCCCACTCCACTCACCAACTCCGCTCCCCAACTCCCATCCTACACACCCCTTCCCACTCCCCTCAACCACTCCCCTCCCCAACTCCCCCCCACTCCCCGACCCCATGCCCCACCGCAACCCCCCTACCCAAGTCCCCTCCCCCGCTCCCCTCCTGCACATCCCTACTCCACTCAAAAATCCCACTCCCCTTTCCCCTCTCCACAACCCCTCTTCAAACACTCACTCCCCTTCCCTCACTCCCCTTCCCTACGCCCTCCCCGTCACCCACTCCTCTCTCCCAGTCCTGTCTCTTAGTCCCCTCCCTATTCCCCTACGACACTCCCTCCCTCCCCCACTCCCCTTCCTACTCCCCTCCCCCACTACCCTCCTCAACTCCACTCCCCCACATCCCTTCCCCCTCCCCCACTCTGCTTCCCCTTTCCCCCACATTCCCATGCCACTCCCTCACTCCCCTCATCAAATCCCTCTCCTCCCCTCCTACATTCCCCTCCCCCTCTCCCCTCCCCATTTTCCTCCTCATCTCCCCTCCCTCACTCCCATCTTCCACTCCAAACGCCACTCTCCCCTACCCCACACCTCCCCCTCACCACCCTCGCCACCTCACACCCCTTCTCCTACCCCACTCCCATCCCGAATCCCACTGTCCCTCCCCACTCCCCTCCCCCACTACCCACCCCCACTCACCATCCCATTCACCCTACCCCACTCCCCACACACCCTCCCCTCTCCCCTGCCCCACTCCTCACTCTCCACTCACAACCGCCACTCCCGCACTTCAAACTCCCCTCCCCCACTCCGCTTCCCCACTCCTCACTCCCACTTCCCTCCTCCTCCCCAAACCCCACTCCCCTCCCCACTCCCCCCACTCCCCGTACCTCTCCCTCCCCATTCCCTTCCCACTCACCTCCACACCTCCACTCCCACACTCCCCTGCCCCAGTCCCCTGCCCCACTCCACTAATCACAAGATCCCCAGTTCCCCACACAGGTCCCCTCCCCCACTCGCCTACCCCACAATCTTCCCCTTCTCAATCCCCTCCTCACTCACTGCCCCCACTCCCCTTCAGACTCCCCACCTATTCCCTCCCCCTCCCCCACCCCCCACACCAAAGTCCCTTCCCCTCCCTCACTCCCCTTCCCATTCCCCACCCCACACCTCTTCCCCACTCCCCTCCCCCACTACCCTTCCCCGCTCCCCTCCCCAATCTCCTTCCGCACTCCCCTTCCCACCCACTCCCCTTCTCAATCCCCTCCCCACTCCCTGCCCCCACAACCCTTCAGACTCCCCCACCTCTTCCCTCCCCCTCCCCCACCGCTACACCACAGTCCCTTCCCCTCCCCACTTCGCTTCCCCCTCCCCTCCCCACTCCCCTTCCCCACTCCCCTCCCCACTCCCTTTTCCCACACCCCTCCCCCACTCACTCCCCTCCGCACTCCCCAAACACACTCCCCATCCCACTCCCCTTCCCCACTCCTCTTCACCACTTCCCACTCAAAGAACAAAGAACAGTACAGCTCAGCAATACGAAATTCGGCCCTCCAATCCTGCGCCGATCTTGATGCCTGCCGAAACTAACACCTTCTGCACTTCCGGGGCCCATATCCCTCTATTCCTTTCCTATTCATGTATTTGCCAAGATGTCTCTTAAGCGTCGCTATCGTATCTGCTTCCACCACATCCCCTGGCAGCAAGATCCAGGCACTCACCTCCCTCTGTGTAAAAAAACTTGCTTCGCACATCCCCTCTAAACTTTGCCCCTCGCACCTTAAACCTATGTCCCCTAGTAACTGACTCTTCCACCCTGGGAAAAAGCTTCTGACTGTCCACTCTGTCCATGCCACTCATAACTTTGTAAACCTCTATCATGTTGCCCCTCCACCTCCGTCGTTCCAGTGAAAACAATCCGAGTTTTTCCAACCTCTCCTCATAGCTAATGCCCTCCAGACCAGGCAACATCCTGGTAAACCTCTTCTGTACCCTCTCCAAAGCCTCCACGTCCTTCTGGTAGTGTGGTGACCAGAATTGCACGGACTATTCTAAGTGTGGCCGAACTAAGGTTCTGCAACATGACTTGCCATTTTTTATACTCTATGCCCCAACCGATGAAGGCAAGCATGCCGTGCGCCTTCTTGACTACCTTATCCACCTGTGTTGCAACTTGCTGTGACCTGTGGACATGTGCGCCCAGATCTCTCTGCCTGCAAATACTCCTAAGGGTTCTGCCATTTACTGTATACCTTCCACCTGCATTAGACCTTCCAAACTGCATTACCTCACATTTGACAGGATTAAACTCCATCTGCCATTTCTCCGCCCAAGTCTCCAACCAATCTATATCCTGCTGTATCCTCTGACAATCCTCATCATTATCCCCAACTCCACCAACCTTTGTGTCGTCCGCAAACTTACTAATCAGACCAGCTACATTTTCCTCCAAATCATTTATACATACTACAAACAGCAAAGGTCCCAGCACTGATCCCTGCGGAACACCACTAGTCACATTCCTCCATTCAGAAAAACACCCATCCACTGTTACCCTCTGTCTTCTGTGACTGAGCCAGTTCTGTATCCATCTTGCCAGCTCACCTCTGATCCCGTGTGACTTCACCTTTTGTACCAGTCTGCCATGCGGGACCTTATCAAAGGCTTTACTAAAGTCCATATGACAACATCCACTGCCCTTCCCTCATCAATCATCTTCATCACTTTCTCAAAAAATTCAATCAAATTAGTAAGACATGACCTCCCCTTTACAAAACCAGGCTGTCTCTCGCTAATAAGTTCGTTTGCTTCCAAATGGGAGTAAATCCTGTCCCGAAGAATACTCTCTAATAGTTTCCCTACCACTGATGTAAAGCTCACCGGCCTATAATTTCCTGGATTATCCTTGGCACCCTTCTTAAACAGAGGAACAACATTGGCTATTCTCCAGTCCTCTGGGACCTCACCTGTAGCCAATGAGGATACAAAGATTTCTGTCAAGACACCAGCAATCCACTCCCCTCCCCTTCACCACTCCCCTCCCCTCTCCCCTTCCCCACTCCCCTTCCCCAGTCCCCTCCCCTTCCCCACTCCCTTCCCCACTCGCCTCCCCCATCCCCTTCCCCACTCCTCTTCACCACTCATCACACCCCTCCCCACCCCACTCCCCTGCATGACTACCCTCCCCACGCCCCTTCCCCACTTCCCTCCCCTTCCCACTCTCCTTCCCCACTCCCCTTCCCTCCCCACTCTGCTCCTCTCCACCACTGCCCTCCTCAACTCCACTCATCCACTCCCCTTCCACATCCGCCCCTCCACCTGTGATTGAAGCTCCAGCAGCTGCGACAGCTGAGGAGTGTTGTGTGATGATGCAGGATCTTCCCAGCTATCCGGGGTCCTCCAGGCCTCATGCACGGACAGGACGACCGCCGAAGTCATCCACAGCAAAGGGGCAATCAGATCAGCAGCCTTCCTCCAGTCAGGCTGATAGAGCAGAGTCTGCAACGAGAAGGGGCATTTGTAACCGTTTGAAGAGAACACACTGACACAAATGGGAATGTATGGGTGTCACAGCAATGTAAATACATCTTTCACGGAATATTCTTCACCAACATGTGTGTCCTTTTCTCTGTGTGAATGATGCGTGCCAGCATGTAACACCAATGTCACATCCCTTTGCACCGTTGACCCTACAGGAGAGTTAATGTATACAGTAACATCATTGTCATATCACCATTACTCATGAGGATCTCCAGGGATGCAGTGACATGGACATTGTCTCAGTCAGCTGCTGCCTCTAATACTTTACACAGGGATGTTGTAGATGTTGACTGGTGTCCAGCAGGTCAGCGAGGATGATGTGTGACTTGTCGAATTCTGGTCAATTCCGATGGAGCAAAGAGCCTTTGTCTGATAAGCCACTTCCGTACATCCTGAGCTCACTGCTAGCCCGGGATGCAGAGCCTGGGTGCTCTCTGCCCTCCCAGGAGTCTTTCCTGTTGTAGATCCTCAGCATCCTCATAGTCTGAGGAGGAATTCTGCTGACATCTCTCCCTATCAGACTAGGCCTGCCCCCTATTGAGTGAATAGTCTTTCAGAACACAGCAAGCAGCAAAGAAATTAGCTGGCCATTTTGGTCCCCAGTACAGGGCACCACCCTTTCTATCCAGACATTGGAAGTGCGTTTTCAACATGGTGTTCTCCTGCTCAATGGTGGCTCTTGTAGTTCAGCGACTGGCGTTGTATCTCTCCTCTGCAGCAGTGATGGGGTCTCTCAGTGGTATCAGGAGCAACGTCTGCAAAGGATAGCCCTTATCTCCAAGACGCCACCTCTGCATCTGAGCCAGTTCAGTGAACAACGGTGGCAGCTGGGACTATTGCAGGATGCAGGTGTCATGACAGCTGCCTGAGAAGCAGGCACAGATTTGCATTAAACATCTCCGTTGATCACATACCAGCTGCACCTAGATTGTAGTTGGTAGCCTGGCGTGAGGCCTGATGGCCACATGGGTCCTGTCTATGAACATTAAATCCTATGGTTCTCCAGCAATGGTGTTGAAACCTCTGGGCCTGACTGTGAGAGTCCATCCTGAGGTGGAGATCTACACTGGCACTCTGCTGCAGGGCATTGGTGACCTCCCTGATGCAGCGGTGTAATGTTGACTGTGTGACCTCTCAAAGATCTCCGGTGTGCCCCTAAAAGTCTGCAGAGGCGTCAGGCTTGAGAACGGCAGCCACTATGAGGACTGAAGGTCTAATATGTTCACCGAAGCCCATTGGCTGCAGGTCAGCATTGAGCAGGGCACAGGGACGTGACACCACCCTCTCTACATGTACAATCGCCTCTGAAACTTGTGCTCTGACATCCAATAGCGAGATCACCTTGGGGGCTGCTGCTCCAGACTACGGGCCTCTACGTGGACCACACCTGCTTGTTGATTTTGTTGTCTCTGGCACATATGGATCCTCAGGAGAAGCGGATCACACAATCTAGGATGAGAAAAACACATTACCATGTGATAAATAAAGTTGTCTCCTTCATTTAACCGAAGTCTCCAAACAGGACAGACATTGTTGTGAACAGGTACAGCAGGTGTTTTCATGGATCAACTATATGACGTGGCATCGCCCATCTTTGGCCTTAGTAAGAGTGGCACAGCATGACCACATGAAGATTGTACCAGCTTCACCGATTGCCCTCAACAGTCAGTTAACATTTACACTCCTGCTGGTTCTGCCCCCACCCCCTCACACACACACGCACCATTGCTCCTTCACACATACCAAGTGTACAATGGCACAGAGTGGATAACATTCATGAAGCACATAATACCTCACTTCATGCCGACAGAGCATTGCCTCCCGTTGTCCCAACCGCTCCCACCTTGCTTCAAGTATACAGTGTTCAGACCCTGTAATCCCCCACCTCCCTTTAATTATGCAGAGTTGTGCTTCCTGTACACCAGGAGTTACCTTCACTGCCCATTACTTCTGCTTCTGTTGTTCCATCTGCTTTTCTGTTGATGAACGGGACAGCAGGTGACAGCCGCCCGTTCACCATAAATTGCAGAACTCTGGAGTGACAGGCGGCAGGATTCATAATCAGGAGATATAATTAATGTGTTACATATGTTCATTCAGGCCACACCGCCAAGCGGCAGGGGTGTGGTACCGAGGTCCGGCCGCCACCGGTAATATACTGTGAGGCCATCTCAGGATCGTGGATCCAGGCGGGACTCTTGCACAAGCTTTTCACACACACCCTCCAAGCCCCCGACACGTCCCACGATCTCGAAAGGCTGGTAAATTTCACCCCCAGATGTACTTTCACTGTGATACATGGTGATGGTCCTTTCCTTAACTGGGGTATTTTTGAGACACCGTTTCATTAATTCTAACCTCAAACAAGCGGATGAAGCTGAGAGCGAATTGACAATTTCAACCTGAGATTGATAGATTTTTATTCAGCCATTGGTTTGTAGAATCATGGCAGGTAGCTCGAGTTAACATACATATGAACCAGGGTCTAACCGAACTGTGCAGCAGACTCGAGGGGCAGAATGGCCTCCTGGTATTTTCATTTTCCTATGACTGCGATAAAGCTGAAACAGAAACAGCTGCAAACACACATTGCATTTTGTTCATATTTAACAAGAGAGATCTCTGCAGTCAGGATCTGGAAAAGGAGAGGAGACATCTCAGCAGCCTGAGAATAAACACACAATGGTCTCCTTCTGTGCTGGTGACTTTATCAGGATAAGATGCTGAATGTTAATATCCAATCCAATGGGAAACGGCCTCCCTCCGCCTCCAGGAAGCAGCAATTCTAATGCTGGGATGTGGGATGTGGGAGTTTGGTTTGGACAGAGAGTTGACTGTGAGACACTCTCTGAACCTCCGTGTTACAATCAGTTATTTGCTGATTGGAGCAGCCAGCAATACAAAGACATTCACTGGACTTTCCAATAGACTCAAACTGACTGGTGATTCCCAGCTCTGAAACAAGGAGTGTTTGATATAAATGAAATTCACCAGCAGTAACAGAAAATCTCCCCCTGATTCGGGACACTTATCTCTCTGCAGCATCTCGCTGTTAGAGATTGAGGTTAATATGATTTAATCTGCAGATCGGGGTCAGTGCGGCTCACTGGGACTTGGGGACAGTCTCTCCATTCAGCTTTTCCCTCAACACATCCTTCTGAATCGTGGTCGATGAAGGAAGCAGAGTTTTCCACAGTCTAGTGGTTATCACATCCACCTCATATGTGAAAGATTCCCAGACAGAAACATTATTTTGGAACTTGTTACAGATGAGCATCCAGAGCAAATCTCTTCTCTATTGTTTAAAGGAGGGGACAACCAGTCTATCCTGTTAAATTTAACAACGGCTGAACCAGATTCCTGGTGTGATAAACACTGAACATTTATTAATCAGAGACTTACAATCCAGTCTGTAAAATGAGAATGACTGAAAGATCATCACATACAAAACACAGAATCTTATTCCAGTTTCAGTGTTACTCAGTTACCATGTGTTACTGTCAGTCTGAAACAGAAAGTTATCCATCACCAATGGAGATTACAATTATTCACCTTTCACAAAGTTTGATTAGTTTAGTGTAATTTATTTAGTAAGATTTAATTTAATATTTCCCAGACCAGCACTGAACCTGTACCGAGAAGATTAGAGCGGTGAATCCCCACCACCACAGACCGTGTAGTGCGTCGAGTAAAGGATCAGCACATTGGATGCTCAGAACTAGTTAAAGAGTTGGAACAGAAAATGTTGGGAACACTCATTCGGTCAGAGAGTATCTGTGGAGAGAGAAACAGAGTTAACACTTCAGGTCAATAACATTTCATCACAACCCCTTCATCAGAACTCTTTCCACAGATGTTGTCTGACCAGCTGAGTGTATCCAGCATTTTCTGATTCCATTTCAGATTTCCAAGATCCACAGTAGTTTGCTTTTGAAACAGAAAGGATCTCATGTTGATGAAAATCTGTGTTGCAGATTTAGAGGATGTGACAGTGAGAGGCGCTCGACTGCATTTCTAACAGAACTCCAAGCAAATTTCAGTTAACACAGGAGCAGGAGGAGGCCATTCAGCCCCTCAAAATTGTTCCATCATTCATTTGCATCATGGCTGGTCTATATCTGAACTTCATTTACCCACATTGGTTCCATATCCGTTAATATCTCTGCCTCATAACCTCAGCATCTTATTAGGAGTTGAGAAATTCACAATTCCACTAACCTCTATGTGAAGAAGTGCTTCCTGACATCAGTCCTGAACAACCTAGCTCTACCTTTCATGTTACATAGAATTTACAGTACAGAAACAGGCCATTCGGCCCAGGTGTTTCATGCCAGTGTTTATGCTGCACACGATCCTCCTCACACTCGACTCCATCATGCACTATCACAGGTAGACAGGGTGGTGAAGAAGGTGTATGACATGCTTGCCTTCATCGGCCGAGGCATTGAGTACAAGAGTCGGGACGTCATGTTACAGCTGTACATAACGTTGGTTCGGCTGCATTTGGAGTACTGTGTGCGGTTCTGGTCGCTGCACTACGGGAAAGATGTGATTAAGATAGAGAGGGTGCAGAAAAGATTCACAAGGATGTTGCCTGGTTTGAAGGACTTGAGTTGTAAAGAGAGATTAGATAGGCTGGGTCTGTTTTCCCTGGAGCGTAGGAGGCTGAGAGGCGACATGATAGAGATATATAAAATGATGAGAGGCATAGATAGGGTAGATAGTCAGAGTCTGTTTCCCATGGTAGGGGTGACTAAAACTAGAGCACATAGAATTAAGGTGAGAGGGAGGAGGTTTAAAGTGGATCAAAGGGGCAAATATTTCACACAAAGAATAGTGGGTATCTGGAATGAGGTGCCTGAGGAGGTGGTGGAGGTAGGTACAGTAGCAACTTTTAAGAGGCATCTGGACAGGTACTTGAATGAGCAAGGCATAGAGGGATATGGAATTAATGCAGGTAGGTGGGATTAGTATCGATAGGCATTATGGTCGGCATGGAAGCGGTGGGCCGAAGGGACTGTTTCTATGCTGTATGACTCCATGACTATCATAATATCTTTGCATTCATTTCTCCATCATGTGTTTATTCAGCTTCCCTTTAAATCCATCTGTGTTATTCACTTCAACACATATTCCAAACAGGGGCAAGTAGCAGATTGAATAGCAAGTTGTCTAACTATCACTAAACAGAATGCTAGCAAGTTCCACATTCTAACGATTATATTGGGAAATACGTTTCTGCTGGATTCCTGATTGGATTTATCCATGTTCCTCTTTTATTTATTGCACCTAGTTTTAGACCTCCCATGCTCACAAGTGGAAACATCTTCTCCACCTTGATCTTATCAAATCACTTCATAATGTTCAGTCCCTCTATTAGATCAGCTCTCAGCCTTGTCCTTTCATCGAGATAATCACACCAGCCTGTTCAAACGTTCACCATAGTTCACCGAGTCTGTGCCGACCATCAACCACCCATTAACACTAATCCTACACTAATTCCATATTTTTACCACATCCCCACCTGTCCCTATATTTCCCTACCACCTACCTATCCTAGGGGCAATTTATAATGGCCAATTTACCTATCAACCTGCAAGTCTTTGGCATGTGGGAGGAAACCGGAGCACCCGGAGGAAACCCACGCAGACACAGGGAGAACTTGCAAACTCCACACAGGCAGTAACCAGAATTGAACCCGGGTTGCTGGAGCTGTGAGGCTGCGGTGCTAACCACTGCGCCGCCCCACAGGCAGATGGTATCATCCTCCTACTTTGTTTGTATTTTAGTATTTGTTAATCTGTTTTGGTACTTTTAATGATTTGTCCATTCCTACCACCAGATCCTTTTGCTCCTCCACTCACATTAGACTCGGATTTTCTCAGGAATGTGTGTCTGCCCTATTTCTCCGACCAAAATTCACCACCTCACACTTATCAAGATTCAAATTCATTCTCCATCTGCACATCCAATCTGCAGGTTTATGAGTGCTTTCTTGTATTATATCACAGTTATCCTCTGTATTAACGACACTGCTCAGTTTGGTGTCATTTTTTTTGTTGTTGAAATTTTACCTTGCGATTCCCAAATCCAAATAGTTGGTATACACAGTGGTCCCAGCACCAATCCTTGTGGAACACCACTACCCACCTCCCACCAGTCTGAGTAAGCAACTTTACCCCTTACCCTGATTAATGTTTTATACCCAGTTTATTATCCAATCTGCTACTTTCCCCAGTTTGGAATCCTATGGTTGTTTCACACACAGGGACAGACAGTGTTAAATACACAAATTCATTAATATTAAACTGTGCGTTCACTCATTCCCTGGAGATGATGTTTGTCCTTCCAAACATTGCAAGGCTCTAGATTAAGATGTTTCATTCATGCTGTTTTGTCTGTTTATTTCTTGCTGTGTTTAATACTTTGTTTAGTTACAGAAAATATATAATTAATTAATTGATCCTGATCAATTATTTTTTTCTCCATTTATAAGTCATGTTTGAAACAAATCAATAAAAAGTAGTGGAGAGAATTATGTGCAATTTTGATTCCAGGAATCTCCAAAGTTAACTAATTGAAACACTAACAGGGATCTCCAAAGTTAACTAATTGAAACACTAACAGGGATCTCCAAAGTTAACTCATTGAAACACTAACAGGAATCTCCAAAGTCAACGAACTGAAACACTATCAGGGATCTCCAAAGTTAACTAATTGAAACACTAACAGGAATTTCCAAAGTTAACTAATTGAAACACTAACAGGAATCTCCAAAGTTTACTCATTGAAACACTAACAGGAATTTCCAAAGGTAACTAATTCAAACACTAACAGGGATCTCCAAAGTTAACTCATTGAAACACTAACAGGGATCTCCAAAGTTAACTCATTGAATCACGAACAGAGATCTCCTAAGTTAACTAATTGAAACACTAACTGGGATGTCCAAAGTTAACTCATTGAAACACTAACAGGAATCTCCTAAGTTAACGAATTGAAACACTAACAGGGATCTCCAAAGATAACTACTTGAAACTGAGCTATGAGGCGAGGCTGGAGAGACGTGGATTGTTTTCACTGGAACGACGAATGTGGAGGGGCGACATGATAGAGGTTTACAAAGTTATGAGCGGCATGGACAGAGTGGACAGTCAGAAGCTTTTTCCCAGAGTGGAAGAGTCAGTTACTAGGGGACATAGGTTTAAGGTGCGAGGGGCAAAGTTTAGAGTGGATGTGCGAGGCACGTTTTTTAGACAGAGGGTGGTGAGTGCCTGGAACTTGCTGCCAGGAGATGTGGTGGAAGCAGATACGATAGCGATGTTTAAGAGACATCTTGACAAATATATGAATAGGAAGGGAATAGAGGGATATGGGCCCCGGAAGTGCAGAAGGTGTTAGTTTCGGCAGGCATCAAGATCGGCGCAGGCTTGGCGGGCCGAATGTCCTGTTCCTGTGCTGTACTGTTCGATGTTCTTTGTTCTTTGAAAGATTAAGCTGATCCGCTGTAAACCGGGTTCGAACCAATGTAGGGAAGTGAGTTTTGACTTTAACTCGTTTACTATTTGGCAACGGAAACTGCATAGACACTGCTTCCAATGTGAATTACTGCCGATGCTGCAAATCCGAACATCAGTCAGCAAATGCTGGAAATACTCCGCAGGTTTGAAAGCATCAGTGGAGAGAGACACAGAGTTAATATTTCAGGTCGATGACTTTTCATCAGATCTGGGAAAAGTTAGAGATGTAACAGGACAGAGGCGGGGAAACGGGGAGGAGAAGAAACAAAATGAAAGGGTTGTGATATGGTGGAAAGCAGAAGAGATGAAATGACATGACATAAGGGATGACAGTGCGAGGCTGAAGAGCAGAGAATTCAAATTACTGTCAGATTATTTCTCTGCTTCACTCCCACTCTTCCCTCTCTGTCCTCGGCCTCCTTACACTGTTCTACTGAAGATCAATGGAAACTCGAGGAACAGCACCTCATTTTTCCAATGTGCAAGTGTCCAGCATTCCAGACTCAACATTGAACTCAGTAAGTGAAGATCATAACAAATACTCCCATTGATACAGACATAAACAGGATGGTAGGGTATATCTAGTAGAGAACTGAATGGATCAGTTCTTGGTCCTCAGCAATGAACAATCTATTTCAATGTCACAAATGAAGGGACAGTGGGTCATGTCTCCAGGTTTACTGATGATACAAAGTGAGATGTGAGTTTAAATAGTGAGATGGTTGTAAAGAGCCTGCAATTGGATGTAGACAGTTTGAATGATTGGGGAAAAAAGCTGGCAGATAGAGAATATTGTCGTGAAATGTGAACTTATCCAATTTAATAGGAGGAATGGAAAGGTAGAGTGTTTTTAAGAAAGTGAGAGCCTTGTAAATGTTGATTTTCAGAGGGATTTGAGGATGTTTGTATTAGAATCACAGAAAGTCGATAGACGGGTACTGCAAGAAATCAGGAAGACAGATCACATGTTAACCATTATTGTAAGGACTTGTGTACAGGTGTGAGGCATGCTTGCTGCAATTGTCCAGGCCTTTGCTGAAACCACAACTGAAATACTGTGTACAGTGTTGGTCTCCTTACCTAAGGAAGGGTGTACTTTACTTCGAGGGAGAGAAACAAAGGTTCATTAGATTGATTCCTGGGATGACAGGGCAGTTCACTGAGCAGACATGGAGTAGAATGGGCTTATGTTCTCTCGAGTTTACAGGAATGAAAGGTGATTTCATTGAACTGAATAACATTGTCAGAGGGTTTGAATCTTCTAACTCAGAGGCGAGTGTCCTACCAACTGACCTACAGCATACAGATGGTGATTCAGACAAACTTCCAGTCAGTGGTGTAACTGGAAACTCGGAATGGTCAATTCTTCTGTTTCTGGAGATTGAGAATTTCATTATTTGTGGATTTTCTCTTTAGTGTTTTGCTTGACTCTCTTTGAGGCCCCTTCCCATTCCTCTGTCTCCTGGACTGTCTTGTGGGCTGTGTTCTCTGATGCAGTTTTCAATGGCTGACAAACACAAGCCTTCCAGTGATTTCCCATTGTCTCTGCCCTGTGGTTATACAGACTGATTCTACCAGACAGCAGCTGGTGTTTACAACAGTTTCCACAGTCTCTGGAGGCCTCATTATCTGTAGCTTTCCAGACAGGCTGTAGAACACTTGCATAATTAATCCAAGCTTCCAAAATGAACTGTCAGTTTAACAGGTCCTTTGCTGAATTAATGCTTTAAAACAGACTCATCAACTTTCGTAGGGATGTAATCCAGGTTTCTCAGCCTTTAAAACCATTACTAAAATGTCTAACATACTTCCTGAGGAAGAAGATGATCGAAAATTGTTACAAACATTGAACCTGAGACTTGACGGATCCGCTGTGATCCAGGTTCAAACTTGGACAGAGAAACCCTGGAGGATTTCCAGTCCAACACCTTAACCACTCAGTCATCACAGCTGCACAAAGGCATTGGCCAACAGTTTAACTTCTCAAATCTCCAACCCTGTTCTCTGTGTTAAAATATCAGTAACGCTTATTGTGCAGATTTTGTGATGTTCAATTTGTACAAATACATAAAATCAAAATGAATCACAGAGGTCATTAAAATAATCTCACTTTCTGATATTAATAACATGCCACACAATATGTTAAGAGAATTTACAAATTCCATGTTATTTATATTTAACCACAAGAATACCCACAGTCGATGGTTGAAATGCAGGGAGTAATGGGAGGTCTGAGAATAAGAGTCAAAGCTAAAAGACTATTAAAAGGTAAGAGTGGGGTTTGCTGAATTCCCTGAAGGTGATTCCCAGATAGCACTTTATTACATTTCCAGAGTATTCACTGAAGGTTATTTATAGATGGTCTTTTATTTTGTAAATGGACCCTTGTAGGTGCATTGTGCACAGTCTCTTATTGTTCGGGATATTGATTTCCTGAAGGTGGTTTAAGGATCGTGCCTTAGTATTTTGAATTTCAGTTCCCTCAGACTCTCTGTAGACAGTTCTGTTATTTGATGCAGATTAATCTGAAGGAACTTTATAAACTATCCCTTATTTTTAATGATTATTGCTCCAAAGGAGATTTATGGGCAGCAGTTTATATTTGGATGGAGATTTCTACAAAGAAGAATTGTGGACAGTCCCTGATTATTTGAATGGATGAATAATTCTCTATTGAAAGGATGTTCTCCTTTTGTTCAATGGTGATTTTTCAAACTGTGCTTTATGGAACCTCACTCATAATTCAGAGCAGAGACTTCTCCAGAGGCAGTTTATCGACAGTCATTGTGATGTTTCCCATCTTCCACCCTATCACAGACTGTCTCTTTTGTTCTTCTTTCCATCCTCCCCCCTTTCACTTGCTCAAAACCTATTACATTTGTAACTTTTCTCAGTTCTGATGAAAGTTCACAGATCTGAAACATTAACTCTGTTTCTCTCTCCACAAATACTGCCTGACCTGATGAGAATATCCAGTATTTTCTGTTCTATATGTTGTGATGTGATTTCCATTCCTGTGATTTGTGGGATCTCTTTAAACTGTGGGAAACAGGTGAGAATCTGTATTCTCTGTGTGTGTGAAACTGAGCTGGTACTGCTCCAGCAATCCTAGGTATAAATCATTGTCCATTGTTGAGCTCAGTAAAGACTGGAATAAGTTCTCATTTCCTCAGACATTACTCCAAAAAAAACATATATTGAAAAGCAAAATTTATTGTCCACTGCCGCGAATTGAATCTTCATTATTGAGCCAGACCCGTGCAGTTAAACAGGTAAGTTTACCTGTCTCTGTGTGATCTGCTTCTCATTGTCCAATCAGACAGTTTGGCGATTGAAGTGACAGTGACAGGGATTGTATTATTAGATTACCCTGAGTGTGCCTCCTTCAAATCTCCATTTAAAATGTTCTGTTCAATTCTAACAATGAGTGGTAATTATGGGTGGAACTCCGGAGTTCAACATACCGGCACTAATTGGATCATGTAACCTGAGATACTCTACACAATTTTCCTTTGTGTAAAAGCGGCTTGTAGGGAACTGATTATTTGCTTTTAAAAGTTGGAACAAAGACAGCATTTCTCACAGAAAATGCGAGGAGGTTTTGTGGATGTATGGATTGAAAATGATTTCAGCCAGGTCAGTGAGTGTTTCTGGACAATGTGTAACTATATAAATATATCTCCCCTTATATCACAGCTCCTCTCCAGCTGTCTGAGCATTAAACCCCTTTGTGTGGAGTTGTATCTTAATCAGGCATCTGTTTAGGGATGTCAGTGCTGAAATGTCATGCTCTAAACATTTAAAATTTAATCCATCTGAACGTTTTATCCAGACGAGATTATTATTTGACTCTGCAACATAAGTTACAATCTCTCAATCAGGCCGTGCATTGACATCATTTTTGGGCGATGGCTCTCTTGAAGGCTTCTGGTTCAGTTAATTGGTATTGGAACAGTTTCTGGGTGCTGGGACAGTTTGAGTGTTGAGATCAGAAATGGTTACTTGGTCAGTTTCCAGGTGCTGGGTCAGTGAACATGTCCTGGGTGAGGTGATGATCACCTGGTCAGTTTCCAGGTGCTGTGTCAGTGAACATGTCCTGGGTTAGGTGATGATCACCTGGTCAGTTTTCAGGTGCTGGGTCAGTGAACATGTCCTGGGTTAGGTGATGATCACCTGGTCAGTTTTCAGGTGCTGGGTCAGTGAACATGTCCTGGGTTAGGTGATGATCGCCTGGTCAGTTTCCAGGTGCTGGGTCAGTGGACATGTCCTGGGTTCGGAGATGACCATATGATCAGTTTCAAGGTGCTGGTTCAGTGAACATGTCCTGGGTTAGGTGATGTTCACCTGGTCAGTTTCCAGGTACTGGGTCAATGTACATGTCCTGGATTAGGCGAGGCTCACCTGGTCAGTTTCCAGGTACTGGGTCAGTGGACATGTCCTGGATTAGGTGAGGCTCACCTGGTCAGTTTCCAGGTGCTGAGTCAGTGAACATGTCCTGCGTTAGGTGATGACCGCCTGGTCAGATTCCAGGTGCTGTGTCAGTGAACATGCCCTGGGTGAGGTGATTTTCACATTGTCAGTTTCCAGGTGCTGCGTCAGTGAACATGTCCTGGGTTAGGTGATCATCTCCTGGTCAGTTTCCAGCTGCTGGGTCAGTGAACATGTCCTGGGTTAGTTGATGTTCACCTGGTCAGTTTACAGGTGCTGGGTCAGTGAACATGTCCAGGGTTAGGTGATGATCACCTGGTCAGTTTACAGTTGCTGGGTCAGTGAACATGTCCTGGGTTAGGCCATGATCACCTGGTCAGTTTCCAGGTGCAGTGTCAGTGAACATGTCCTGGGTTCAGTGATGATCACCTGGTTAGTTTCCAGGTGCTGGGTCAGTGAACATGTCCTGGGTTAGGTGATGATCACCTGGTCAGTTTCTGGAACTGTTCCAGAGTTGAGGTGTTTGGGCGGTCCTCCAGTATATTCTCCAATTCATAATCAGTATACGTACTTAACTGGAAAATGTATAATTTACAATACTGCTACAATGTAATCTCCAGATCATCCAAACAAATATGTATGTTGCGTTGCTGGTATGTATGACTGTCAGGGAATGATCTGCCTTCTAGATGTTATAACAATAGGAAAGGGTTGAAAGCAGGATATGTGGGACACTTCAATAGAGGTAATGGGTAGTATGGGTAATTCAATTAAACTAAAAGAAAATAAAACAGAGGCAGCCATGTTCCCATGGGAATGTAGACTATGCATCTTATTTGGAATGTGATAATGAGTAAAGGAGGACTGGTGTTCTGGTTCAAGACATGACAGGGGATGGTGTTGGGAGGAACCTCTATTTGGAATCATTGGTCCATCAGGAATGGTACATGTCTACAGTGTAAAAGATGCCTTTTGCATTGTCACAGCTGCACTGATAACTTAAGCGGGAGGAGAAAATGTGATCTCAGGGGTTATTAGACTGAAACCTGAGTAAAACAGGGCCTTGTGAATGTCGATACCTGCAATTGTAATAAGAGGATAGTAGTAAGTCAATGATTGGTCCAGTGTAATTTAGTGTGTTTGTATTATTGTAAGGGTTATACAAAGAGTGTCCAAATAGACAGAAGGTGTAGAAGATTTCAAAAGGCACTTGGAGGATGAGACAAGTGATTTCACCCACAGCTGCAGATATTTATTACCTTGAATTTTACCCAAGGGAAAAACCGGGTCATATAAATGACACATTGTAAACTACTGTTCAGATACTGTGAGGTATCATATCTTACTTGTGCAGAATAAAGTTTAATCACTGCCATCAATTTGGGCCGATGTCGACTCAATGGCTATTAAGGTTTATCGAAAAGAAAACTGAACATAGGGTAGATGATGAAAAACTATTTCCACTGCTTGGGGAATCCAGGACTTGGAGCCATATTCTGGAAATGAGAGTCAGACCTTTCAGCAGTGAAATTAGGAAACACCTGTACACACAAAGTGTGGTGGAAGTTTGGAACTCTCTTCCACAAACAACAACTGATGCTAGATCAATTGCAAATTTTCAATCTGAGATTAATAAATACTTGCCAACCAATGCTATTAAGATGTATTGGACAAAGGGTGGGTGTTTGGAGTTTGGTCACAGAACTAGTTTGGCAGGGGGATGGGAACCAGAGAGACGGATCAGTGGATGGGATAGCTGTTGAATAGGCAGATACCGAGTGCAGAGAGTCTGTGAGGAAGGTTAGACAGTTGACAGGCCAAAGTTGCAGCCAGTATGATGGGTTGAAGCGTGTCTATTTTAACGTAAGAAGTGTCAGGAATAAGGGTGATGAACTTAGAGCATGGAGCTACGATGTTGTGGCCATTACGGAGACGTGGATATCACAGGGGCAGGAATGGATGTTGGATGTTCCAGGGTTTAGATGTTTCAAAAGGAATAGGGAGGTAGGTAAAAGAGGTGGGGGAGTGGCATTGTTAATCAGGGATAGTCTCACAGCTGCAGAAAGGGAGTTCGTCGAGGAGGGTTTGTCTCCTGAGTCATTATGGATGGAAGTCAGAAACAGGAAAGGAACAGTCAATTTGTTGGGAGTTTTCTATAGACCCCCGAATAGCAACAGAGACACGGAGGAACAGATTGGGAGGCAGATTTTGGAAAGGTGCAGAAGTAACAGGGTTGTTGTCATGGGTGACTTCAGCTTCCCTAATATTGATTGGAACCACCTTAGTGCAAATAGTTTGGATGGAGCAGTTTTTGTCAGGTGTGTCCAGGAAGGTTTCCTGACTCAGTATGTAGATAGGCCGACTAGAGGGGAGGCTATGTTGGATTTGGTGCTTGGCAACGAACCAGGCCAGGTGGCAGATCTCTCGGTGGGAGAGCATTTCGGTGATAGTGATCACAACTCCCTGACCTTTACTATAGTCATGGAGAGGGACAGGAGCAGACGGGATAGGAAAACATTTAATTGGGGAAGGGGGAATTACAATGCTATTAGGCATTAACTGGGGAGCATAAATTGGGAACAGATGTTCTCAGGGAAATGCACGACAGAAATGTGGAGGTTGTTTAGGGAGCACTTGCTGCCACTGCTGGATAGGTTTTTCCCGATGAGGCAGGGAAGGGATGGTAGGGTGAAGGAACCTTGGATGACAAGAGATGTGGAACAGCTAGTCAAGAGGAAGAAGGAAGCTTCCTTAAGGTTGTGGAAGCTTCCTTAAGGTTGCGGAAGCAAGGATCAGACAGGGCTCTGGAGGGTTACAAGGTAGCCAGGAAGGAAATGAAGAATGGACTTAGGAGAGCTGGAAGGGGACATGAAAAAGTCTTGGCGGGTAGGATTAAGGAAAATCCCAAGGCGTTCTACATTTATGTGAGGAGCAAGAGGATGGCCAGAGTGAGGGTTGGGCCGATTAGGGATAGTGGAAGGAACTTGTGCCTGGAATCGGAGGTGGTAGGGGAGGTCCTGAATGAATACTTGCTTCAGTATTCACTCGTGAGAGGGACCTGGTCGTTTGTGAGGACATCGTGGAACAGGCTGATATGCTTGAACAGGTTGAGGTTAAGAGGGAGGATGTGCTGGAAATATTGAATAATATGAGGACAGATAAGTCCTCGGGGCCAGACGGGATATACCCAAGGATATTACGGGAAGCGAGGGAAGAGATTGCTGCGCCTCTGGCGTTGATCTTTGCATCCTCACGGTGCACTGGAGTAGTATCGGATGATTGGAGGGTGGCAAATGTTGTTCCCTTGTTCAAGAAAGGGAATAGGGATAACCCTGCGAATTCGAAACCAGTCAGTCTTATGTCGGTAGTGGGCAAATTATTGGAGAGGATTCTGAGAGATAGGACTTATGATTATTTGGAAAACCATGGTTTGATTAGAGACAGTCAGCATGGCTTTGTGAGGGGCAGGTCATGCCTCACAAGCCTTATTGAATTCTTTGAAGATGTGACAAAACACATTGATGAAGGAAGAGCAGTGGATGTGGTGTATATGGATTTTAGCAAGTCGTTTTAAAAGGTTCCCCATGGTAGGCTCATTCAGAAAATAAGGAGGCATGAGATTCAGGGAAAGTTGGCTGTCTGGATACAAAATTGGCTTGCAATAGAAGTCAGAGGATGGTAGTAGATGGAAAGTATTCAGCATGGAGCTCGGTGACCAGTGGTGTTCCACAATGATCTGTTTTGGGAACTCTGCTCTTTGTGATTTTTATAAATGACTTGGATGAGGAAGTGGAAGGCTGGGTTAGCAAGTTTGCCGATGACACGAAGGTTGCTGGAGTTTTGGATAGTGTGGAAGGTTGTTGTAGGTTGCAACGGGACATTGACAGGATGCAGAGCTGGGCTGAGAAGTGGCAGATGGAGTTCAACCTGGAAAAGTGTGAAGTGCTTCATTTTGGAAGGTCGAATTTGAATGCGGAATACAGGCTTAAAGACAGGATTCTTGGTAGTGTGGAGGAACAGAGGGATCTTGGGGTCCATGTCCATAGATCGCTCAAAGTTGCCACCCAAGTTGATAGGGTTTTCAAGAAGGCCTATGGTGTGTTGGCTTTCATTAACAGGGGGTTTGAGTTTAAGAGCCGCGAGGTTAATATGCAGCTCTATAAGGACCTGGTTCCACCACACTTGGAATATTGTGTTCAGTTCTGGTCGCCTCATTATAGGAAGGATGTGGAAGCTTTAGAGAGGGCGCAGAGGATATTTACCAGGATGCTGCCTGGACTGGAGGGCATGTCCTACGAAGAAAGATTGAGGGACCTCGGGCTTTTCTCAATTGAACCAAAAAGGATGAGAGGTGACTTGATAGAGGGGTACATGATGATGAGAGGCATAGATAGTTTGGATAGTCAGAGACTTTTTCCCAGGGAGGAAAGGGCTATCACCAGGGGGCATAATTTTAAGGTGAATGGAGGAAGGTTTCGGGGAGATGTCAGAGGTTGGTTCTTTTCACAGAGAGTGGTGGGTGCGTGGAATGCGCTGCCAGCGGTGGTAGTAGAAGCAGATACATTAGGGGCATTTAAGCGACTCTTGGATAGGTACATGGATGATAGTAGAATGAAGGGTAGCTAGTTAGTTTGATCTTAGAATAGCTTAAAGGTTCGGCACAACATCGTGGGCCGAAGGGCCTGTACTGTGCAAATACTGTTCTATGTTCTATGTTCTATCAGCCATGACCTCACGCAATGGCAGAACAGGTTTAAGGGGCTAAATGGCCTAAATGAATATCAACTAGTCATATATTCACCTTATATCAGCACGCACTTGCCCAATATACAGACACAAGGCTTCAAGGTGGGATAAAAACTGTTGAGGCATTAGATAGGCTGGCTGTACTTAAAGTTGATAAGTTACTAGTAACTGATGAGATGCAATGTTACTGAGGGAAGTAAAAGTGGAAATTGAGGATTTACTGGACAGAGTCTTCCAATCTTCCTTCGATACAGGGGTGATGCCAGAGGAGTGGAACATTGCAAACATTACACCCTTCCTCAAAAAGGGTGTAAGGACAAGCCCAGCAACTACAGTCAGTCAGTTTAATCTTGGTCGTGGGAAAGCTTTTAGAAACGACAATTCAGGACAAAAGTAATAGTCACTTTGGATAAATGTGGAATAACTCAGGAAATCCAGCATGGGTTTGAGGGAAAATCATGTTTAACTAACTTGTTTGAGTTTTTTTAAATGAGGGAACAGAGAGGGCGAATGAGGGTATCCCATTGCAGTGTGTATATGCTCTTCCAAAATGCATTTGATAAAGTGCCACATAACAGGCTTGTCAGTAAAGTTACAGTCATGGAATAAAAGGGACAGTAGCAGCATGGATAGAAAATTAGTTGTGTCACAGCAAACATACGAGCATATGAATTATGAGCAGGAGTTGACCATTTAACCCCTCAAGCCTGTTCCCCCATTTCATAATATCACGGCTGATCTGATTTTGGCCTCAATTCTATGTTCCTGTCCACCTGCTATAACCGTTCACTCCCTTGTCAATCAAGAATCTGTCTAACTCTGCCTTAAAAAATATACAATGACTCTGCCTATACTGCTCTCTGAGGAAGCGAATTCCACAGACTAATAACCCTCTGAGAGAAAAAAAAACACCTCATCTCCCTCGTAAATGGGAGACCCCTAATTTTTAAACAGTGTTCCCTTGTTCCAGTCTCTTCCGCAAGGGGAAACATTCTCTCAGCATCCACCCTGTCAATTCCCCTCAGGACCTCATATGTTTCAAAGAACAAAGAACAAAGATAATTACAGCACAGGAACAGGCCCTTCGGCCCTCCAAGCCTGCGCCGATCCAGATCCTCTCTCTAAACATGTCGCCAAAAAGATCACCTCTCATTCTTCTAAACTCCAATTGTTACAGGCCCAACCTGTCCAACCTTTCCTCATAAGATAACTCCTTATCCCAGGAATCAGTTGAGTGAACCTTTTCTGAACTACTTCCACTGTAATTCTATCCTTAAGTAAGGACACCAAAACTGTTCACAATACTCCAGCTGTGTTCTCAAAAATGCCAACCATAGCAAAACTTCGCCGATTTTATATTCCATTCTCCTTGCAATAAATTACAACATTCAATTTGCATTCTTAATCACTTGCTGTACCTGCAGACTAACTTTCTGTTAAATCATGCACCAGGACACCCAAATCACCCTGTACAGCAGAGTTCTGCAATTTCTCTCCATTTAAATTATAGATTGTTTTGTTATTCTTCCTGACAAAGTGGACAATATAACGTTTTCCCAGATTATACTCAATCTGACACACTCTTGACAGAGAGTTGTTGTGAACTGCACAGTGGCGCAGTGGCTAGCACTGCGGTCTTTCAGCTCCAGGGTTTGATTCTGGGTACTGCTTATGTGAACTTTGTAAGTTCTCTCTGTGACTGCATGGGTTTCCGACGGGTGCTCCGGTTTCCTCTTACAGCCGAAAACTTGCAGGTTGGTAAGTAAATTGACCATTGTAAATTGCCCCTACCGTTGGTAGGTGGTAGGAGAATTGTGGGGAGCTAGTAGGGAATATGGGGTTAATGTACCATTAGTATAAATGGGTGGTTGATTCGATGGGCCAAAGGGCCTGTTTCAGCGCTGTATCTCAAAATAAAAAAAATATTTTTTTCCAGACTGTAGGACAGTACATAGTGGAGTTCCCTTGGGGTTGGTATCAGCACCCCTGCATTTCTTGATATATGGTCATGACCTTGACTTTGGTGTACAGACCACAATTTCAAAATGTCAGTTTGACACAAACTCGCCACCTTTAAAGGGACAAGGAGGGGACCAGCTGAGCTGATTGACACTGCTTTTTCACATCGATGCAGTACCTATTAACCAAAGCCCCTGTGCCCTGCTCAATATTGGCTGATCTGTGTTTAATGGGACACTGTAGAAAGAGCTTTACTCTGTGCTGAGTAACCTTGCTGCACCTGTCCTGAGAGTGTTTGATTGTCCAGAAGGAGCTGTAATCTGTATCTAACCCGTGCTGTACATTCCCTGTATTGTTTGATGGGGCAGTGTAGAGGGAGATTTACTTCTTATTTAATCCATGCTTAGGGAGTGTTTGATGAGATCATTTCTCATTCTCCTTAAGTCTAGAAAACTCAGTCTCTCCTGATAGGACAATACCCCCTTCCAGGAACCTCTCTGGTGAACTTTCTATGTTAAGTATATCCTTCATTAGGTAAGGAGACCAAAACTATGGACCAAGCTGTAATTAATCAAATGCAGGACTGAACCATGACAGAGGGTCCAGCCATTCTGGGTTCAGCATGAATTATTCAATAAGTTAAACTTAATCACATCAGAGAACATTATTTCCATATTCTTGAAGGAAACCTCAATGGCGGCCATGGTACCCAGCATTCCAAGAGGGAATGAATATGCCGTACTCACTCCACAGGTGGCCACCGCGCAGCCGCAATTCCAGCCGCAGAGACACTGCGCATGCGCCAGAGACAGGCGGCCATTGCGGTGGAAGGCGGTTAAAGTCGGTGGCGCACATCAGAATAATGGAGCCGGCGAGTGGTGGGGGGGCGGGGAGGCTTCAGAAGGACTTGGTGTAGCCCGCAAACGCGAATAAGAATGTCAAGGTCCCGCATTGGTACCTCACGCTCCTTTCACCTGATAAGAGAATCCAAGTAAGGAAAAGGAAACGGGAGGATTCAGACCGCCGCCATTTTGCTGCTGGGGCAGTGGAGCGCATGCACAGTATCCTGGTGATGTCAGTGAGTGGGCGTGGCTTCGGAATCGTCTGTGTTGAGTTGGATCTGAAACAACAGAGGCTGGGGATGGAGGCTGGGATCTTCCTGTGCTCACTCAGCACAGGCTGGGGATGGAGGCTGTATTCAGCAGCACGGGCAACCACTCCACTCCCCACCAAACCCCCAACATTACACAGTGAGATGAATATGTCAATTTAAGTCTAATGTGCACTGACAGCCTGTGTTCACTCTCAGAAAAACATGTATTCAGCAGCAGGAGGAACCAGCCACCACCAAAACCCGAACATTACACAATGAGGTGACTATATCATTTTCACCCACATGTGCACTGGCAGCCTGTGTTCAGCACTCTCTGTTAAACATGTATTCAGCAGCACGAGGAACCATTCCACTCCCCACCAAACACCTAACATCACACAGTGAGGTGAATATATCATTTTCACCCTCATGTGCACTGACAGCCTGTGTTCAGCACCCTCAGTTAAACATGTATTCAGCAGCACGAGGAACCACTCCACTCCCCACCAAACCCCTAACATTACACAGTGAGGTGAATATATCATTTTCACCTTCATGTCCACTGACAGCCTGTGTTCAGCACCCGCAGTTAAACATGTATTCAGCAGCACGAAGAAGTACTCCACTCCGCACAAAACCCCGAACATTACGCAGTGAGGTGAATATATCATTTTCACCCTCATGTGCTATGACAGCCTGCGTTCAGCACTCTCTGGTAAACATGTATTCAGCAGCAGGAGGAACGAGTCACCACCAAACCGCGAACATTACACAGTGAGGTGAATATATCATTTTCACCCTCATGTGCATTGACAGCCTGTGTTCAGCACTCTCAGTTAAACATGTATTCAGTATCACGAGGAACCACGCCACTCCCCACCAAACCTCTAACATTACAAAGTGAGGTGAATATATCATTTCCACCCTCATGTGCACTGACTGCCAATGTTCAGCACACTCAGTTCAACATGTATTCAGCAGCACGAGGAAACACGCCACTCCCCACATAACCCCTAACATTTCACACTGAGTTGAATGCATCATTTTCATCCTCATGTGCTCTGACAGCCGGTGGTCAGTACTCTCAGTTAAACATATATTCAGCAGCATGGGGAACCACTCCACTCCCCACGAAACTCCTAACATTACACAGTGAGGTTAATATATAAATTTCACCCTCATGTGCACTGATCGCCTGTGTTCAGCACTCTCAGTTAAACATGTCTCCAGAAGCACGTGGAACCACTCTAATCCCCACAAAACCCATAACATTACACTGTGAAGTGAATGCATCATTTTCACCCTCATGTGCACTGGTAGCCTGTGTTCAGCACTCTCAGTTAAACATGTATTCAGTCGCACGAGGAATCACTCCACTCCCCAGCAAACCCCTAATATTACACAGTGAGGTGAATATATCATTTTCACCCTCATGTGCACTGACAGCCTGTGTTAAGCACTCTCAGTTAAACAAGCATTCAGGAGCACGAGGAACCACTCAACTCCCCACCAAACCCTAACATTACACAGAGAGGTGAATACATCATTTTCACAGACATGCGCACTTGTCGCCCGTGTTCTGCACTCTCAGTCAAACATGTATTCAGTGGCATGAGGAACCACTCCACTCCCCACCAAACCCCTAACTTTACACAGTGAGGTGAATATATCACTTTCACCCTCATGTGCACACGCAGCCCGTGTTCAGCACTCTCAGCTAAACATGTATTCAGCAGCACGAGGAACCACTCACCAACTCACCAAACCCCTAATATTACACAGTGAAGTGAATAAATCATTTTCACCCTCATTCGCACTGACAGCCTGTGTTCAGCACCCTCAGCCCAACCTGTATTCAGCAGCACGAGGAACCACTCCCCTCCACACCAAACCCCTAACATTACACAGTGAGGTGAATATATCATTTTCACCCTCATGTGCACTGACAGCCTGTGTTCAGCACTCTCAGTTAAACATGTATTCAGCAGCACGAGGAATCACTCCACTCCCCACCAAACCCCTAACTTTACACAGTCAGGTGAATATATCATTTTCACCCTCATGTGCACACGTAGCCCGTGTTCAGCACTCTCAGTTAAACATGTATTCAGCAGCACGAGGAACCACTCCCCTCCACACCAAACCCCTAACATTACACAGTGAGGTGAATATATCATTTTCACCCTCATGTGCACTGACAGCCTGTGTTCAGCACTCTTAGTTAAACATGTATTCAGGTGCACGAGGAACCACACCACTCCCCGCCAAACCCCTAACATTACACAGTGAGGTGAATATATCATTTTCACCCTCACGTGCACACGTAGCCGTGTTCAGCTCTCTCAGCTAAACATGTATTCAGCAGCACGAGGAACCGCTCACCACCCCACCAAACCCCTAACTTTACACAGTGAAGTGAATAAATCATTTTCACACTCATGTGCACTGACAGCGTGTGTTCAGCACTCTCAGTTAAACATGTATTCAGCAGCACGAGGAACCACTCCACTCCCCACAAAACCCCTAACTTTATACAGTGAGGTGAATATATCATTTTCACCCTCATGTGCACACGTAGCCCGTGTTCAGTACTCTCAGTTAAACATGTATTCAGCAGCACGAGGAACCACTCCACTCCCCGCCAAACCCCTAACATTACAGTGAGGTGAATATATCATTTTCACCCTCATGTGCACTGACAGCCTGTGTTCAGCACTCTCAGTTAAACAAGCATTCAGGACCACGAGGATCCACTCAACTCCCCACCAAACCCGAACATTACACAGAGAGGTGAATATATCATTTTCACCCTCATGTGCACTGACAGCCTGTGTTCAGCACTCTCAGTTAAACAAGCATTCAGGAGCACGAGGAACCACTCAACTCCCCACCAAACCCTAACATTACACAGAGAGGTGAATACATCATTTTCACAGACATGTGCACTTGTCGCCCGTGTTCTGTACTCTCAGTCAAACATGTATTCAGTGGCACGAGGAACCACTCCACTCCCCACCAAACCCCTAACTTTACACAGTGAGGTGAATATATCATTTTCACCCTCATGTGCACACGTAGCCCGTGTTCAGCACTCTCAGCTAAACATGTATTCAGCAGCACGAGGAACCACTCACCAACTCACCAAACCCCGAATATTACACAGTGAAGTGAATAAATCATTTTCACCCTCATGCGCACTGACAGCCTATGTTCAGCACCCTCAGCCCAACCTGTATTCAGCAGCACGAGGAACCACTCCCCTCCACACCAAACCCCTAACATTACACAGTGAGGTGAATATATCATTTTCACCCTCATGTACACTGACAGCCTGTGTTAAGCACTCTCAGTTAAACAAGCATTCAGGAGCACGAGGAACCACTCAACTCCCCACCAAACCCTAACATTACACAGAGAGGTGAATACATCATTTTCACAGACATGTGCACTTGTCGCCCGTGTTCAGCACTCTCAGTTAAACATGTATTCAGTAGCACGAGGAACCACTCCACTCCCCACCAAACCCCTAATATTACATAGTGAGGTGAATATATCATTTTCACCCTCATGTGCACTGACAGCCTGTGTTCAGCACTCTTAGTTAAACATGTATTCAGTAGCACGAGGAACCACTCCACTCCCCGCCAAACCCCTAACATTACACAGTGAGGTGAATATATCATTTTCACCCTCATGTGCACTGACAGCCTGTGTTCATCACTCTCAGTTAAACATGTATTCAGGAGCACGAGGAACCACTCAACTCCTCACCAAACCCTAACATTACACAGAGAGGTGAATACATCATTTTCACAGACATGTGCACTTGTCGCCCGTGTTCTGCACTCTCAGTTAAACATGTATTCAGTAGCACGAGGAACCACTCCACTCCCCACCAAACCCCTAATATTACACAGTGAGGTGAATATATCATTTTCACCCTCACGTGCACTGACAGCCTGTGTTCAGCACTCTCAGTTAAACATGTATTCAGCAGCACGAGGAATCACTCCACTCCCCACCAAACCCCTAACTTTACACAGTGAGGTGAATATATCATTTTCACCCTCATGTGCACACGTAGCCCGTGTTCAGCACTCTCAGTTAAACATGTATTCAGCAGCACGAGGAACCACTCCCCTCCACACCAAACCCCTAACATTACACAGTGAGGTGAATATATCATTTTCACCCTCATGTGCACTGACAGCGTGTGTTCAGCACTCTCAGTTAAACATGTATTCAGCAGCACGAGGAACCACTCCACTCCCCACAAAACCCCTAACTTTATACAGTGAGGTGAATATATCATTTTCACCCTCATGTGCACACGTAGCCCGTGTTCAGCACTCTCAGTTAAACATGTATTCAGCAGCACGAGGAACCACTCCACTCCCCGCCAAACCCCTAACATTACACAGTGAGGTGAATATATCATTTTCACCCTCATGTGCACTGACAGCCTGTGTTCAGCACTCTCAGTTAAACAAGCATTCAGGACCACGAGGAACCACTCAACTCCCCACCAAACCCTAACATTACACAGAGAGGTGAATACATCATTTTCACAGACATGTGCACTTGTAGCCCGTGTTCTGCACTCTCAGTTAAACATGTATTCAGTAGCACGAGGAACCACTCCACTCCCCACCAAACCCCTAACTTTACGCAGTGAGGTGAATATATCATTTTCACCCACATGTGCACTGACATCCTGTGTTCAGCACTCTCTGTTAAACATGTATTCAGCAGCATGAGGAGCCATTCCACTCCCCACCAATCCCCTAACATTACACAGTGAAGTGAATATATCATTTTCACCCTTATGTGCACTGACAGCCTATGTTCAGCACTCTCAATTAAACATGTATTCAGCAGCACGAGGAACCAGTCCACTCTCCACCAAACCCTTAATATTGCACAGTAAGGTGAATACATCATTTTGTCCATCCGCAGGGAGAAGCAGGATGAGAGATCGCGTGACTTTGTCTGGAGAGCGGGATTCCTGCTGCTGTCGATGGCTCTGCGGGCCTCCTTGTCAACCGGGAGAGGTACAGGAAGGGAAAGAACTCTCACTCCATTAATATACAGTTGGTGTGTGAGCTTGCCCAGTCCATCATGTTGGTGAATGTCCACTATCCTGGCAGCAGACACCATACCTTCATTACTTCATTCTGAAGCAGTTGGCCATTTCTACTTCACCAAAAACCAGAATGTGCCGTCTTGGAGACAAAGTCTGCCTGCTCTATACACAATTCGTGTATAAACCCCGACACCAGTTACTTACGCTGCATCCGAACCTTTTTTTTTCTTAATGCTGTACCTGTCCTAGGTTGAACGATGTGGAGGGAGGGTTGTTCTGCATCTATGGTTTTTTTTTCTTATCTAACTCCGTTTTATGTTTGTTTTTGTTTGTGCCCTTTAATCCCCAGGCTCCTTTTTATACATTTTTAAAAATAACGTTATTAAAAAAGATAAACAAAACAAAAACTCAAATTCAAACAGTATTGTCTGATTTGATGATGCACTCCAGCCCCTGCGGTGCCCACTTGTCGCAGAAGGCCTCAAGTTCACCAGCTGACACCGCATGCTCCTTCTCCAGTGACACCTGGGCACAAGCATCACTGCAGAAGAGGGGCAGGCAATCGGGGAGCATGGACCCCTCAACGGCCTTCAGCCTGAACCTGTAAATTGCCACCTTGTCAGGCCCAGCGGCAGACCGACGAGGAGATCCTCCTTTCGGCCCACGCCCCTCCGCTCCAGGTGCCCAAAGATCAGGAGCGTGGTACTGAAGAGCAGCCAGAACCTGAGGAGCAGCCCCTTCAAATACTCAAAGAGCGGCTGCAACCTCGCACACTTCATATCAACATGGAACATGGACTCATTCAGGCCACAGATATTACAGGCAGCCTGGGAGTCCTTGAAACTGCTTAAGAGTCTATTGTACGGTACTGCCCAGTGCAGCACCCTCCACACCAGGTCCCTGATGTAAAGGGGAAGGACTCCCGCTAACAGAGACCTCCACAGGGGTTTCCCCTGGTCACCAGATGGCAACACGGACCGCCAGGTCTTTTCTGGGTGGCTGACGAGGATGAGGAAGTGGAGAGTGAGCGGGGGCAGCTTGTACAGGAAAGCCTTCTACAACATTTGGAATGGGATGCAGGGGATTTCCGAGAGCGGGTTCAGGTTCTGCAGGACGGGCTCCGGAGGAGAGTTTCAAGGCATGGGTCCAATGAACAATTCCAGATGAGCGCCGTTCAGCTTGGCCGGGAGCGCTCCACTCTCCCGATCCCCCTCGGCACCCGCAGTGTGGGACGTTTAGGGGCTTTGGCTACTCCTCCACCGGTCGGTCTGCCCCCGGAGCCGGCCGCCTGGACAGCCGAAGTGCTGTCCTCCGCTGGTGAGGCAGTGTCCTAACTGGAGGTGTCCATGTTCCAGACTCTGAATAGATCCCGGTTAAGCACAGGCAAATCCCTCAGAGAGGTACAGCTAGGGTTCTCCACTGGGAGTTGCGTGTCGTTTTGAAGACAGTAACACTGGTGAAAAATATACGTCACCAGTGCACACCATACATAATCTGGGAGCACGCTCGATGTACAGGTATCTTGCAGGGTCCGAAGGCGGAGAGTCATAGCCTAATTGTGGATGCACACCAGCGAGTAGTCGCCCTCCTCAATTGGGAGACTCAGGACCGCGGCAGGGACCCAGTGTTTCCTCTTCACCCCAGAAGAAATCGACGATCTTATTCTGGATCTTGGTGGCAAATACAGGGGGCGAGGCCAAAGTGACCAACCGGTAGCACAGCATCGAGGCTACCAGTTGGTTTATGATCAGCACTCGGTCCCTGTAGGAAGGCATATGGAGCAGTCCTGTTCAGCGTCCCAGCCGATTGGTGACTTCCGCCTCCAAATACTGCCATTATGTCAGCAAGACTTCCTCAACGGAGCTCAGGTGGACTCCCACATAGAGGAGGTTTGTGAATATCTACACAAAAGGTGTTAACTCCTCTGGTAGGGTGTCCAGGCTCCACTGACCCACAAGAAGTCCGGAACATTTCTCCCAATTGATCCTTGCGGAGGATGCGGCAGAAATGGTCTGCTAGCAGTCGCACATCCTGCGCAAGTCAATGGGATCTATAACCGTGAGGAGAACGTCATCAGCATAAGCCGAGCGGACGACCCCCATGGTCGGCCCACACAGAGCCAAACCCATGAATCTCCTGCGAAGCAGGCATAGGAATGGCTCCATGCAGATGGTATAAAATTGGCCGGATATGAGACACCCATGATGTACTCGTCTCCCAAAGTAAAGGAGGTGCCAGCAAGGGCCTGTTAACTTTGACCAAACACTCTGTGGCTGCATAGAAAAGATGGACCCGGGCAACATAAAGAGGCCCAAGTCCGAATGCGCGCAAAGGTATTCGTCATACATCCTGTTCAATGCCTTCTCCTGATCGTGGGAGAGAAAGGCGACCGACTGACCAGTCCTTTGGGAAAGATGAATATTGTCCCAGACCAGGTGGATGCTGTCCTGGATGGACCGGCCCAGGAGTGTGTACGACTGGTCGGAGTGGATCATGTGTGCCAGCACGGAGCCCAGGAGGGTGGACATAGCCCGGGCAAAGTTCTTATAATCCGTTCTGAGGAGGGAGACTGGACGCCAGTTTTTAAGCAAGTGGAGATTACCCCTCTTCAGCAGGATGATGACTGCTTGCAAAACGTGAGGGGCATCTCCTGGTCGACAGTCTTTCCGCCAGGACCCGCGTAATCGTCCTCCGGGACGTCCCAGAACTCCCTGGGGAACTCCACAGTCAGCCCGTCCAGCCCAGGGTATTTGCCCCTCGAGAGCTGGTGAAGGGCGCAGGTCAGCTCCGCCAACGTGAGCGGAGTCTCCAAACCTTCGACATGTCCTCCCACAACGCTCTGTGTGCGTCCTTGCTGGACGGATCCAGAGAGAACAGTGCACTCTAATCGATACAGACCAGAAGGCCCATTCCCTCTGAAACCGTGATGGAGGTACTGTCATCGAACAGCAGTTCAATGAGCCGCTCTTGGACCCCCCACCATTTATCCAGAAAAAGGGTGAGGTGGGTTCCAAATCTTCCTGGATGGGTCCTGCAACAGAGGGCCCTGTGTTCCCTTCATGGAGGGGTGCCTTCTCTTTTTCCCACTTGGGCCCGGAGGCTGAGACCTTCTTGCCATCAGAGGCCTTCGCCTCCACACCCTTCTTTTTTTTTTAGTTACCCTAGGCCTGAGTCCTGCCCTGAGGCAAGTGGGTTCCCGGAGATCGGGCTTTGGCTGAGCTCAGGCTCGGGTTGTCCCATGGTGTCCAGCGGACGCATCTCTTGGTGTTTAATTTTCCTCCGTGTCTTCCTTTCACACAGACGGGCACCCCTCTCCCTGTGGTGAAAACCACAGCCTCCGAAACTGACTGAGTGGTGTCTGTTGGTGGTGTAGGGGGAGTGGGAGGATATGCTGTGGCGCCACCCTGGACCGCCGAGGTGCAGTTGGCGGCCAGGAGGTTGGGGCAGGACTTACGAACGTGACCCACCCCCTTGCAGACATGGCACTGCACCCTGTCCCAATTGCAGAAGATGCAGTAGGCCGTCCCCTGGAATTCCACACTGAAGTGACGCTCCAAGACCTCCTCCCGCACCAGATGCATAAATAGCTGGCTGCAGAAAGGGTAGATATGCCGGAAGCTGTTTTCCAGAAGACCAAGTGGGATTGGGGTGATCCCTGACCTCACCCACCACCCACTCTCCAGATGCTGCCGGTGGGGGAAGAGGAGCTCACTGGGAATGAAGGGTGGGACGTTTGATGGCATTATCTGTTGTGCAGTGGCCCCCAGCGGGTCCACCTGCAGGAAGGTCCCCACCACAAAGAGCCCCTTATTCAGGTCCAGGGACACAACCCGCTCGGTCGGCAGAAGATCACAGCATTCCTGTACATCTTTGAGGCTGGTACAAAGGCCGACGGTCCGCCAACCTTGGCCATTGCCTTTACACAAGCCTCTTTGACATATTGGGGTGGGGATAGATGTAATTAATTGAAAGGGTGATGGGGTCACAGAGGCTACAGCCGCATAGGTATGAGAGGGCCCCGCCATCGGTGATGATGAGCTTGCCATGGATTCAAAAGCCAAACCACCCCGAGTTGTAGGCTTGCAAAAAAAACAAACAAACAATAGTTTACACGAAATAAGGTCTGAACAACTAATAGGTTTGGAGAGAGACTGAGGGTAGACAGGAAAGGGGAAAGACAAGCTGCAAGCGATGACTTTACTTTAAGGGTGGTACACAGAACACTCTAAACAGTCCAGAGTAACGCTGCTGGTCTTCTGGTTGTGTGAGGGCTCTTCACGTGGGTCAGCCGAAAGTTGCCCAGGCACTGGCTCGATCCTTCTGTCTCTAGAGCCAGGCAGCTTCAGTTGACCCAGGCTGGGTAATTAGGGTGGAGAGGGAGCGTCTTTGTATATGCAATGCAATTATAATTCTCCTTTTAGAGTTGTACAGCCCCCAGCCCTTGTTGCCCAGGCCTCTTCCACGTCCCACAACAGCCCAAATCAACATAGTTTAGTTTAGAGATACAGCACTGAAACAGGCCCTACGGCCCACCGGGTCTGTGCCGACCATCAACCACCCATTTATACTAACCCTACACTAATTTCATATTCCTACCACATCCCCACCTGTCCCTATATTTTTCCCTTCCGACCTACCTATACAAGGGGCAATTGCTAATGTCCAATTTACCTGTCAACCTGCAAGTCTTTGGCTCGTGGGAGTAAACCAGAGCACCCGGAGGAAACCCACGCAGACACAGGGAGAACTTGCAAACTCCACACAGGCAGTACCCAGAACTGAACCCGGGTCCCTGGAACTGTGTGGCTGCAGGGCTAACCACTGCGCCACTGTGCCGCCATATGTCTGGTGTTCCACCACCCACCTCCAGATACAGCCCTATTCCCAAAGTCTTTTCCTCCTCTGCAGAAAATGTTGCCCAAAAGTGTTGTAGCTCTCACCACAGCTCACCCTCTCCAGCAGCACCTCCAGTAACTGACTGCAGCACTCTCAGCTGCACCGAGTTGATGCATGCAGGTATTCCATTTAGGCAACAGCCAACCAGGTGCTGCACCTGCCTGCAAATGTTGATGGGACAGCGCAGAGGGAGTTTGACTGTGTACCTAACCCTCGTTTTTTTTTCGTTTTTTTCCCCTTGTATATTTTTCATGTCGAGGGGACTTTTATTCCTCAGGCCCCCTTTCTATACATATTTACATTTTTAAAATAACTTTATTAACACCAAATAAATAATCAAAAAACTCAAATTAAAATGCCATGCTCGGCATCAATGATGCACTCCAGCCCCTGCGGTGCCCACCGGTCATGGAAGGCCTCAAGTGTACCGGCGGACACCGCATGCTCCTTCTCCAGGGATACCCGGGAGCGAATGTAACCTCGGAAGAGGGGCAGGCAATCCGGCAGGACGCACCCCCTGGGTGCCCAAAGATCAGGAGCGTGGGACTGAAGTGCAGCCAGAACTTGAGGAGCAGCCCCTTCAGATACTCAAAGAGGGGCTGCAACCTCGCACACTCTGTATATATGTGGAACACGGACTCGTCCAGGCCGCAGAAAGTACAGGCGGCCTGGGTGTCCGTGAACCTACTTAAAAGCCTATTGCACGGGACTGCCCTATGCAACACCCTCCACCCCAGGTCCCCGATATAAAGGGGGAAGACTCCCGCGTAGAGAGACCTCCATCGGGTTTTCCCCTCGCTGCCAGATGGCAATGCGGACTGCCAGGGCGTGTCCGACCGGCTGACGAGGGCGAGGAAGTGGAGAGTGTGCAGGAGCAGCCCGTACAGGAAACCCCTCCGCGCCGATTGGAATGGCACGGAGGGCATTCCCGAGAGGCGGTTCAGGTAGTGGGGGACCGGCTCCCGATGAGGGTTTCGGGGCCTGGGTCCGATGAGCAGTTCCGGCCGAGCGGGGGTCATTTCGGCCGGGATCGCTCCGCACTCCCGTGTCCCCTCACCACCCACAGTGAGGGGCATCCCGGGGGTTTCGGCTACTCCTCCGCCCGCCGGACCGTCCACAGAGTCGGCTGCCCGGGTAGCCGAGACGCTCTCCTCCGCTGGCAGGGGAGAGCCCTGACTGGAGGCGACAGTGTTCCAGACTCGGAATAGATCCCGGTAAAAGACAAGCAACGCCCTCAGAGAGACGCAGCTAATGGACTCCACCGGGAGCTGCGTGTCGTCTTGAAGGCAGTGACACTGGCGGAAAAAATACGTCGCCAGTGCACACCATCTGGGAGGACGCTGGACGTACAGGTATCTCTGCAGGGTCCGAAGGCGGAGAGTCGCAGCCTGGGTGCGGACGCACACCAGCGACTGACCGCCCTCCTCGATCAGGAGACTCAGGACCGCGGCAGAGACCCAGTGTTTCCTCTTGCCCCAGAAGAAATCGACGAGTTTCTTCTGGATCTTGGTGGCAAATACAGGGGGCGGGGCCAAAGTGACCAACCGGTACCACAGCATGGAGGCCACCAGTTGGTTTATGACCAATGCTCGGCCCCTGTAAGAAAGCACTCGGAGCAGTCCTACCAGCGCCCCAGCCGAGCGGTGACTTTCGCCTCCAACTCCTGCCAGTTTGCCGGCCCGGCTTCCTCAGCGGGGCTAAGGTGGACTCCCAGATAGAGGAGGTTTGTGGTGCTCTACGTAAAAGGTGTCCTCTCCTCTGGCAGGGAGTCCACTCGCCACTGACCCACCAGGAGTCCGGAGCATTTCGCCCAATTGATCCTCGCGGAGGATGCGGCAGAAAAGGTCTGCTGGCAGTCGCGCATCCTCCGCAAGTCAACGGAATCTGTGACCGCGAGGAGAACGTCGTCGGCGTAAGCCGAGAGGATGACCGGCATGGCCGGCTCGCGCAGAGCCAATCCCGTCAACATCCTGCGAAGCAGGCACAGGAAGGGCTCCACGCAGATGGTATACAATTGGCCGGACATGGGGCATCCCTGACGCACTCCTCTCCCAAAGCGAAGGGGCGCCATCAAGGACGCGTTAACTTTGACGAGACAGTCTGCGGCAGCGTATAAAAGTCGGACTCGGGCCACGAGATGCGGCCCGAGTCCGAACGTGCGCAGAGCCCCGAAAAGGTATTCGTGATCCACCCTGTCGAACGCCTTCTCCTGATCGAGGGAGAGAAAGGTGACCGAGTGACCAGTCTTCTGGGAAAGATGGATCAGGTCCCGGACCAGGTGGATGTTGTCTTGGATGGACCGGCCCGGGACCATGTAGGACTGGTCGGGGTGGATCATGTGGGCCAGCACGGAGCCCAGGCCGGTAGGCATAGCCCGGGCAAAGATCTTATAATCCGGGCTGGGGAGGGAGACTGGACGCCAGTTTTTAAGTAGGCGGAGATCGCCTCTCTTCGGCAGCAGGACGATGACCACCCTGCACCACGAGAGGGGCATCTGCCCGGTCGCCAGGCTTTCCCCCAGGACCCGCGCGTAATCGTCCCCCAGGACGTCCCAGAACGCTCTGCGGAACTCCACGGTCAACCCATCCAGCCCTGGGGATTTGCCCCTTCAGAGCTGGTGGAGGGCGCCAGTCAGCTCCGCCAACGTGAGCGGTGCCTCCAATCCTTCGGCGCCCTCCGGGCTGACCTGCGGCAGGACCTCCCACAAAACTCTGCGCGCATCCTCGCTGGACGGATCCGGAGAGAACAACGCACTGTAATAAGTCCGGACCAGGAGGCCCATTCCCTCCGGATCCGTGATGGAGGATCCGTCGTCGGCCAGCAGCTCGACGAGCTGCTTACGGACCCCCCGCCATTTTTCCAGCGAGTCGAAGAAGGGTGAGGCGCTGTCCAAATCTTCCAGGATCTGGATCCGTGACCTCACGTACGCTCCTCGGGACCCTATGAGCTGCAGGTCCCTCAGCGCGCCCTTCTTCTCTTTGTACGCCTGCCACAGGGCCGGGTCCGCGAGGGCATGACCGAGGCAGGACTCCAAGTCGAGCACCTCCCGCTCAAGGCGCCCGACCACGGCCTCCCGCCTCTTGGTCGACCCCTTCGCGTACTCCTGACAGAAGACGCGGATGTGAGTCTTGCCCACATCCCACCAAAGCCTCAAGGAGGGGAAGCCCCCCTGCTTCCTTCTCCAGCCGGCCCAGAATCGACAGAACGAGTCCCGAAATCGCCCGTCCTCCAGCAGCCGGTTGTCAAAGTGCCAGTACGCGGACCCCGCCCGCGTGCGGAGCGGAGTGAACTCCGCCCACACTAGGCGGTGGTCCGAGCACGGAACCAGCCGCATGGAGGCCGCCGAGACGCGGGAGACGTACGCCTGCAAAAAGTAGAGGCGGTCGATTCGGGACCCTCCTCCTCCAGACCTCCACGTGAAGGCACTGGAGTCCGGATGGAGATTCCGCCAGACGTCCACCAAGTTAAGGGAGCTGATCAGTCCCCTCAACTTCTCCACCGACTCTTGTCCGCGCTGGGGACCGGAATGATCCCCCACCTCGAGGGTGCAGTTAAGATCCCCCCCGAGGATGATGCACTCGCCGCTATCGATGGAGCTCAAGAGAGCGGACACTTCTTCAAAGAAGCGCGCTTGCAACGCGCCGGGGCTGGGCGCGTACACGTTCACAAAGTGGAGCGGCACGCTACCCAGGCGAACGGCGAGGTGGAGCAAGCGGCCCGGCACTAGCTCATTGACTCCTAAGATCTCTGGCTGAAAAGTCGGGGCCAACAAGATAGACACCCCACTAGGAATAGGGGTGAGGTGACTCATGTAGACCCAACACTGCCACTCCAGGGTTCGACTCCTGGAACGGTGTGGGTTTCCTGGAGAAAGCTCACCGCGTATCTCCCTTCCCAAAGGACTGAGAGATTGTGAAATCTGCGGTGAGACCCCCTGCTGCCTTTGATGTTGAAGCTGGCTATGGTTATCTTCATGTCAAAGGTACTCAAAACACATCACCAACACCTCACTGTGAGGAGGCAGTGAAAGTGCACCTGATCCTCCACTCCCCAAGCAACCCATTGAGGAACACATTAAAACAGCGCTCTCAACCAGTTTCACGCCCGCGCGCTTGCCCACTTTCTTAAAGGCGGCACGGACGGACTGGATGATCAGCGCCAGATTCGACCAGCGGCTGAGGGCCAGCTGAACATTATTGCAGCAACTCCGGCAAACTGCGAGGAAATCCCGGAGTTCCGACGTCGGGATGAGAGGAGATTCTGTGGGACGCACAAGGGACTCCACCACCTCACTGGCGATGGAATCAAGGTAATCCTCCGTGCCCCACACCGAATCCCCATCCTCCTCCGTGTCGTCACCGCCTGCGGCCGACACATCCACCACATACTGTGGGGCGGACGGCCTGGCCGCGCCAACTGGTCCTGCCTCCGTCACGATCCCACCCCCAGGATCGATGGCAGAGGAGTCCTTTCTGGGTTCTACTGTGAAACTGGAGCCTGTGGGCGCCAGCAGTCCAGGACCCCCCTCCACCTCCGTCCCCAGCCCAATGACTGGTCCAGGAGAGACAGAAGTACCCGACTCCGGAAATCCAGCCGGGGCCGAGACCGGAGGTGGAGAGAGGAGCCAATCTCCCTCTCCGCTCGCACCCACAGGCCCAGCAGATGGGGCAGCATTCTCAGTTATAACCGGGTCGGGTGTCTCCTGGTTGGTGGTGGACTACGGCTGGGAGGGCCGACCCTCTGGGGCCTCGCCCTCCCCTTCACTCAGGGCACCCAACCCAGTAGCAGTGGCAGAATGGGCGGAGTCCCCAGGCTCCCCCACCATAAGCAGGTCCCCACTTACTCCTTCAGGACGGGCCTCAAGTACCGGGGCCTTCCCCTCCCCTCCATCCTGAGGAATAGGCTGCTCCTGGCCGGACTTTGTAGCCTTGGTGGTGGCGGTAGGGGAAACCTGGGGACCCGAAACAGGAGACAGCTCCCCTCCAACAGATGGGCCCTGCGCCTCCGGGCCCCTCTTTACCTCTGTAGAGGGGTACCTTCTCCTCTTCTTCGCACTGGGGTGCACAGGGTCAGAGACCTCTGTTGGGGAAAATCCAGATTATGCCCAATTGTTGAACACATTCTCCAGACTCAGACGTTGAGAATAAACACTTTATTGCAAGATATCATGCTGATCACACCTTTCCTAAAGGCGTTCCGCTGCTGCTCCCCAAAGAGCTACAGATCACCGTGAACTTATATAGTATAAAAGAGGCAGAGCTAACAGTTTCACAATTAGATAAGCACCCACAAGATGGTCACAAGACCACCTACGTGACGGTGCACCATGCAGAGTCCATTATGAGTAAAGCGTTAGTTTCAACAATAACAAACTATAGTTCCTTATTTCAATTCCCACTCCAGACATCAATTTGGCCGTAACGTCTGATTGTGGTTAGCTGCTCTGTCTACATTTTATGACCGTTGATTGTGGTTAGATTAGCTGCAAGCTGAGTCCTGTTTTTTACTGCTTCTACAAAGTTAAGTAATAATTAGCAAAACTCAGCAAAATTCTCCAACAACCTCCATGTCATCAGAGGCCTCCGCCTCCCCACCCTCCTTCTTTTTAGTCACCCTGGGCCTGAGCCCAGCCCTGGGACAGGTGGATTCCCTGAGAACGGGCTTTGGGCTGAGCTCAGGCTCGGGTTGTTTCAATGTGTCCAGGGGATGCGCTCTTGATGTTTCTTTTGCCTCCGCGTCTTCCTTCCTTCCAGTCGGACGGGCACTCCCCTCCCCGCTGGAGGCTGTGAAAACCACATCCTCTGGAAGCGACTGAGCGGTGTCTGTTGGATGTGTGGGTGGAGTGGAAGGAGGTGCTGTGGAGCCACCCTGGGCCGCCGAGGTGGAGCTGGCGGCCGAGAGGTTGGGGCAGTTCTTACGAACATGCCCCACCACCTTGCAGACGTGGCACCGCGCCCCGTCCGAGGTCCAAAAGATGCGGTAGGCCGTCCCCTGGAACTCCACATTAAATTGGCCTTCCGAGTCCTCCTCCCGCGCCAGCTGCATAAATACCTGGCTGCGGAAGGAGTAGACATGTTGGAGGATGTGTTCCCGAAGACCAAGCCGGACTGGGGCGATCCCCGTCCTCACCACCCCCAGATGGTGCAGGTGGAGAAGGAGGAGCTCACTGGGAATAAAGGGCGGGACGTTTGATAACATTATCCGCTGTGCAGTGGCCCCTAGAGGGTCCACCGGCAGGAATGTCCCACCCACAATGATCCCTTTATTCAGGGCCAAGGACACGGCCCGCTCGGTCTTCAGGAAGAACACAGCCTTCCCGTACATTTTTGAGGCTGCTACAATGGCCGAGGGGCCGACAACCTCGGCCATTACGTTTACGCAGGCCTCTATAGACATATTGGGGGTGGGGATAGCTCTTTACCCCATGGTTCGAAGTAATTAATTTAAAAGGTGACGGGGTCACACGGGCGTCCACAGAAGCTACAGCCGCATAGCTTTGAGAAGGCCCCGCCACCGGTGATGATGGGCTTGCCATGGCTCAAGCGCCAAACCCACCCCCAAATTGCAGGCAAGCAAACAAACAAACAGACAAACAAACAAAGAAACCAACTAGGAGGTTTGGGGAGAGGCTGAGGGGATACAGGAAAGGGGAAAGACAGGCCACAAGCGATGACTTTGCATTTATTTTCTCCTTAAAGGGTGGTGCACAGAGCACTGTAAACACTTCTGGTCTTCCGGTCTCCTGGTTGTGGGAGGTGTCTTCACCTGGGTCAGCTGAAAGCTGCCCAGGCTCCAGTTCGATCCTTATGTCTCTATAGCCAGGAGGCTTCAGATGACTCAGGCTGGGCAATTGGGGTGGGGATGGAGCTTCCCTGCAACTTTAGTGCAACTGCACAGCTCCCTGCAGAATTGTCTAGCCTCCACCCCTTGTTCTTTTGGCCTCTTCCACCTCCCACAACAGTTCAAATGAAATAAGAGTCTGGTGTTCAACACCCACCTCGAAATACAGCCTTATTCCAAATTATTTCCTCTGCAGCAAAAGTTGTTGAAAGGTTTTTGCAGTTCCCTCCTCAGCTCTCCCTCTCCAGCAGGACATCCAGCAATTGACTGCAGCACTGTCAGCTGCACCTCGTTGAGGCACTCAGCACTCAGTATTCCCAATCACTGAGGAGCCAATCCCAGTGCTGTACCTGTCCTGGGAGTGTTTGATGGGACAGTGCAGAGGGAGTTTGACTGTGTACCTATTCTTGCTTTTTTTTTCTGTACCTGTTCTGGGAGTGATTGATGGGGACAGTGTAGAGGGAGCTTTACTCTGTATCTAACCCTCGTGATGTACCTGTCCTGGGAGTTTGATGGGGACAGTGTAGAGGGTGTTTTACTCTATATTTAACACCGTCCTGTACCTGTCCTAGGAGTTTGATGAGGACAGTGTAGAGGGGGTTTTACTCTGTATCTAACCCCCGTTTTGTTTTTTTCTTTTTTTTTTCTTTTTTCTTTTTTTGCCAAGCCCAGTGCTGTACCTATCCTGGGAGTTTGATGGGGACAGTGGAGAGGGGGTTGTACTCTGTATCAAACCCGGTCCTGTATCTGTCCTGGGAGTTTGAAGGGAACAGTGTAGAGGGGGTTTTACTCTGTATCTAACCCCGTTTTTTCCCTCTTTTTTTTTTCTTTTTCCTTTTTTTTTTGCCAATCCCAGTGCTGTACCTATCCTGGGAGTTTGATGGGCACAGTGTAGAGAAGGTTTTACTCTGTATCTAACCCCCGTTTTTTTTTTTCTAACCCCCCCGTTTTTTTTTTTCTTTTTCTTTTTTAACCCCGTTTTTTTTTTTCACAAGGTGACCTTTATACCCCAGGCCCCTTTTATATTTTTCACATCGAGGGGGCCTTTATCCCTCAGGCCCCCTTTATGTACATATTTACAGTTTTAAAATAACTTTTATTAAAACAGATAAATAAACAAAAAACTCAAATTAAAATGCCATTCTCGGCGTCGACGATGCACTCCAGTCCCTGCGGTGCCCACCGGTCGCGGAAGGCCTCAAGCGTACCGGCGGACACCGCATGCTCCTTTTCCAGGGACACCCGGGCGCGAACGTAACCGCGGAAGAGGGGCAGGCAATCGGGGAGGACGGAACCCCCGACGGCCCGCAACCTGGACCTGTGAATTGCCACCTTGGCCAGGCCCAGGAGCAGACCGACGAGGAGATCCTCCTCCCGGCCCAAGCCCCTCCGCACCGGGTGCCCAAAGATCAGGAGCGTGGGACTGAAGTGCAGCCAGAATTTGAGGAGCAGCCCCTTCAGATACTCAAATAGGGGCTGCAACCTCGCACACTCCGTATAAATGTGGAACACGGACTCGTCCAGGCCGCAGAAAGTACAGCTGGCCTGGGAGTCCGTGAACCTACTTAAAAGCCTATTGCACGGGACTGCTCTGTGCAGCACCCTCCTCCCCAGGTCCCCCATGTAAAGGGGAAGACTCCCGCGTAGAGAGACCTCCATCGGGGTTTCCCCTCGCCGCCAGATGGCAACGTGGACCGCCAGGGCGTGTCCGGCCGGCTGACGAGGGCGAGGAAGTGGAAAGTGTGCAGGAGCAGCCCGTACAGGAAACCCCTCCGCGCCGATTGGAATGGCACGGAGGGCATTCCCGAGAGGCGGCTCGGGTTGTGCGGGACCGGCTCCCGAGGAGGGTTTCGGGGCCTGGGTCCGATGAGCAGTTCCGGCCCAGCGGGGGTCAGCTCGGCCGGCATCGCTCCGCACTCCCGAGCCCCCTCGCCACCCGCAGTGAGGGGCGTCCCGGGGGTTTCGGCTACTCCTCCGCCCGCCGGACCGTCCCCGGAGTCGGCCGCCCGGACAGCCGAGGCGCTCTCCTCCGCCGGCGGGGGAGCGCCCTGACTGGAGGCGACCATGTTCCAGACTCGGAAAAGATCCCGGTAAAAGACAGGCAACTCCCTCAGAGAGGCGCGGCTAACGGACTCCACCAGGAGCTGCGTGTCGTCTTGAAGGCAGTGACACTGGCAGAAAAAATACGTCGCCAGCGCACACCATCTGGGAGGACGCTCGACGTGCAGGTATCTGTGCAGGGTCCGAAGGCGGAGAGTCGCAGGGCCCCTTGTTACCTCTGTGGAGGGGTGCCTTCTCCTCTTTTTCCCAGTTGTGTGCGGAGGCTCAGAGACCTCCATTTCATCAGAGGCCTCCACCTCCACACTCTCCTTTTTTTTATTCACCCTGGGCCTGAGCCCAGCCCTGGGGCAAGTTGACTTCCCGAGATCGGGCCTTGGGCTGAGCTCAGGCTCGGGTAGTGTCACGATATCCAGGGGACGCGCCTCTCGATGTTTATTTCTCCTCCGCGCCTTCCTTCCACTTGGACGGTCACCCACCTCCCTGCCGGAGGCCGTGAAAACCACAGCCTCCAGTACCGACTGAATGGTATCTGGTGGTGGTGTAGTGGGGGTGGGAGGAGGTGCAGCATCGCCACCCTGGGCCGTTGAGTTGGAGTTGGCAGCCGGGAGGTTGGGGCAGTTCTTACGAACATGCCCCACCCCCTTACAGACATGGCACCGCACCCCGTCCAAGGTCCAGAAGACGCGGTAGGCCGTCCCCTGGAATTCTACATTGAAGTGGCCCTCTGTCACCTCCTCCCGCGCCAGCTGCATGAATAACTGGCGGCGGAAGGAGTACACGTGTCGGAGGCTGTTCTCCCGAAGACCGAGCGGGACTGGGGTGAGCCCCGTCTTTACCTCCCCCAGATGGTGCAGGTAGGGAAGGAGGAGCTCACCAGGGATGAAGGGTGGGACATTGGATAAAATGAGCCTTTGCGCAGTGGCCTCCAGGGGGTCCACTGGCAGAAAGGTCCCGCCCACGGTGAGCCCCTTGCTCAGAGCCAGGGACACCGCCCGCTCGGTCTTCAGGAACAACACTGCCTTCCCGTACATTTTAGAGGCTGCAACAATGGCCGAAGGGCCGACAACCTCGGCCATTGCTTTCACGCATGCCTCTATAGTCATGTTCGGGTGGACGTAGCTCTTGACCCCATGCTTCGATGTTAATAAAGCAAACGGTGACGGGGCAACAGGTGCAGCTGCAGCAGCCGCAGCAGCATATGAACGGGAAGGCCCCGCCACCGGCGAAGAGGGGCTTGCCATGGGCTCTAAGAGCTACGTCCACCCCCAAGAAACAAAACAAATTTACACAATTTTTAAAAAAAGCAAACTTTAAACAAGATGGAGTGGGAGTAGAGGAGGATGGCGTAGGATGGTAAAGGAAAAGGGGAGGATAGGTGACTGACGCGGCTGAGTGGAGGAAGGGAGAGAAAGGCTGAAAAGGATGTTTGATCCAACTTCCAGTTGGAGCACCTTTATCACAATTAGTCCAAACTTGTTTGTTGTCTTCCAGTTGGGGGAGGCTTCTTCGCCCGGGACAGCTGGAGCCGCCCGGTACTCTCCTCTTCTGATTTTAACAAGACAGTCTTCACCCGGGCAACTCCAGCTGTCCCGAGCAGGCAGTTGGGGTGGGGAGGGAGCTCCCTGTGTGCAAACACCAATACAAACACAGGGGCCCCTACTGGATTTGGCTGCCCCACCCCTGAGTCTTCAGGCTTCTTCTCCCTCCCCCAAACAGTTTAAACTTAATAGTCTTTCAGGTGCCCTGACACCCACCTCTCCAGAAAAATTGCAGCCTTCCTTGATGGTTTCCCTCCACTCTGTATTCACCTTTCTCCAGTCCCTCTCCCCAGTTGCTGCAGTCTCCACTCTCCACTCTGTATTCACCTCTCTCCAGTCTCCACTCTCCACTCTGCAGTTGCTGCAGCACAGGTGCAGCTGCTCCCCCTGATTGCTGGCAGGAAGTGCTCCAAATTGACCAGCCAATCCCAGTGCTGTCCCTGTCCTGGGAGTGTTTGATGGGGGACAGTGTAGAGGGGGTTTTACTCTGTATCTAACCCCCGTATTGTACCTGCCCTGGGAATGTTTAACCCCCGTTTTGTTTTTTTCGGGTTTTTTTTCTTTTTTCTTTTTTTTTGCCAATCCAGTGCTGTACCTACCCTGGGAATTTGATGGGGACAGTGTAGAGGGGGTTTTACTCTGTATCTAAACCGGTCCTGTACCTGTCCTGCGAGTTTGAAGGGGACAGTGTAGAGAGGGTTTTACTCTGTATCTAACTCCGTCCTGTATCTGTCCTGGGTGTTTTATGTGGACAGTATAGAGGGGGTTTTACTCTGTATCTAACCCCAGTTTTTTTTTCTTCTTCTTCTTTCTTTTTTCTTTTTTTTGCCAATCCCAGTGCTGTACCTATCCTGGGAGTTTGATGGGCACAGTGTAGAGGGGGTTTTACTCTATATCTAACCCCCGTATTGTACCTGTCCTGAGAATTGTTAATGGGGACTGTGTAGAGGGAGTTTTACTCTGTATCTAACCCCGTCCTGTACCTGTCCTGGGATTATTTGATGAGGACAGTGTGGAGGAAGCTTTACTCTGTATCTAACCCCCGTGATGTACCTGTCCTGGGAGTGTTTGATGAGGACAGTGTAGAGGAAGCTTTACTCTGTATCTAACCCCCGTGATGTACCTGTCCTGGGAGTTTGATGGGGACAGTGCAGAGGGGGCTTTACTCTGTGTCTAACCCCGTCCTATACTTGTCCTGGGAGTTTGAAGGGGATAGTGTAGAGGGGCTTTTACTCTGTATCTAACCCCCTTTTTTTTCTTTTTTTTTTTGCCAATCCCAGTGCCGTACCTGTCCTGGGAGTTTGATAGGGGACAGTGTAGAGGGGGTTTTACTCTGTATCTAACCCCGTCCTGTACCAGTCCTGGGAGTTTGATAGGGACAGTGTAGAGGGGGTTTTACTCTGTATCTAACCCCTTTTTTTCTTTTTTAATTGCCAATCCCAGTGCCGTACCTGTCCTTGGAGTTTGTTAGGGGACAGTGTAGAGGCGGTTTTTTCCTCTGTATCTAACCCCGTCCTGAACCTGTCCTGGAAGTTTGATGGGCACAGTGTAGAGGGGTGTTACTCTGTATCTCAGCCCCGTATTTTACCTGCCCCTGGGAATATTTAATGGGGACAGTGTAAAGGGAGCTTTACTCTATATCTAACCCCGTCCTGTACCTGTCCTGGGATTGTTTGATGGGGACAGTGTAGAGGAAGCTTTACTCTGCATCTAACCCCCGTGAAGTACCTGTCCTGGGAGTGTTTGATGGGGACAGTTTAGAGGGAGATTTACTCTATATCGAACCCCCGTGATGTACCTGGCCTGGGAGTTTGATGGGGACAGTGTAGTGGGGGTTTTACTCTGTATGTAACCCGGTCCTGTACCTGTCCTGGGAGTTTGATAGGGGACAGTGTAGAGGGGGTTTTACTCTGTGTCTAACCCCGTCCTGTACCTGTCATGGGAGTTTGAAGGGGACAGTGTAGAGGGTGTTTTACTCTGTATCTAACCCCGTCCTGTACCAGTCCTGGGAGTTTGATGCGCAAAGTGTCGAGGGGGTTTTACTCTGTAATTAAGCCCCCGTTTTTTAATTGTTTTTTTATTTTTTCTTTTCTTTTTGCCAATCCCAGTGCTGTACCTGTCCTGGGAGTTTGATGGGCACAGTGTAGAGGGGGATTTACTCTGTATCTAACCCCCGTGTTGTACCTGCCCTGGGAATGTTTAATGGGGACAGTGTAGAGGGATTTTTACTCTGTATCTAACCCCGTCCTGTACCTGTCCTGGGATTGTTTGATGGGGATAGTGTAGAGGAAGCTTTACTCTGTATCTAAGCCTGGTGATGTACCTGCCCTGGGTGTTTAATGGGGACAGTGTAGAAGCAGTTTTACTCTGCATCTAACCCCCGTGATGTACCTGTCATGGGGAGTGTAATACACTTTTAAAATGCCTTGGAATTTTCCTTTTTCTTTCCCACCAATGTTTTCCCGTGTCCTCTATTCGCTCTCCTAAGTACTTTTTAAGTATCACCCGACACTATCTATACTACTTTAGTGCCCTCGCTGTTTTCAGCGCTTGGGATCTGCAGCAAGCCTCCTGATCCAATCCTCTATATGCCTTGACATCCAGGGTTCCCTGGAGTTGTTGGTCCTACCCTTCACCTTAACGGGTACATGAATGACTCCCACTAATGTGATGTCGACGTTCCGACAATTAGCTGCTCCCAGTCCACTTTGGCCAGATCCTGTTTTATCATATTGAAATCGGCCTTCCCCCAATTCAGTACCTTTATTTCCGGTCCATCTTTGTCCTTTCCCCGAACTACCTTAAATCTTACAGAGTTATGGTCACTATTCCCCAAATTTTCCCCCACAGACCTTTCTACCGCTTATCCAACTTTAGATAGAGGATCTGGATCAGCGTAGGCTTGGAGGGCCGAAGGGCCTGTTCTTGTGCTGTACATTTCTTTGTTCTTTGTTCTTTGTTTTATTCCCTAGGTTTAGGTCCAGTACTGCCCCTTCTGTTGTAGGACTCTCCACATGCTGGCTCAAAAAGCTCTCCTGTATGCATTTTAACAATTCTGCTCCTTTTAAGCCTTTTGCACTAAGTCTATCCCAGTTAATATTGGGGAAGTTGAACTCCCCTACGATTATTACCCTATTATTTTTACAACTCTCTGAGATTTGCCAACATACCTGATTTTATATCTCTTCCTGACTGTTTGAAGGCATGTAGTACACACCCAGCCAAGTGATATCCCCCCTTTTTGGCTTAACGTTCTACCCTAATGGCAGCATTTGAGGAACCTTCTGAGATATCATCCCTCCTTACTGTAGTAATTGACTCCTTGATCAACAGTGCAATGCCGCCTCCTCCTTTATCCTCTCCCCTGCCGCGCCTGAAGATTCTATACCCTTAAATACTGAGCTGCTGGTCATGTCCCTCCCTCCACCATGTCTCTGTGACAGCTATATCATAATCCCATGTGCTAACCAACGCCCTCAATTCGTCTGCCTTACTAGAAAGACTCCTTGCATTGAAATAGATGTAATCCAACCTTGCATTTTTCCCTTGTGCCTTACCAGGTCTATATTCGCTCTGCCTTCCAGGCAGAATCACTTTCTGTTCTATATTAGAACCTACTGTACCTCCATTCTGCATCCCACCCCCCTGCCAAATTAGTGTAACCTTCCCCCACCCCCCAACAGCACTAGCAAACCTCCCAGCACGGATGCTTGTCCCATTCCAGTTCAGGTACAACCCGTCCAACTTGTGCAGGTCCCACCTTTGCCAGAAACAGACTTACTGCACACATGGTCGTAATGGACACTGGAAGCGTCCCTGTTTTCCCACAAAGCGCAGGAGGAGCATATCACAGATGTGATATCTATCAAAACACGTCATGACTTTGAGCCCTTCTACTAAATCTCTCTTTTAGCGTATCTTCTCTAAGGAGAACAATCCCAGCTTCTCGCCACATAACTGAAGTCCCTTATCACTGTTACCATTCTAGTATCTCACCTAGGTACCATCTCCAAGGCCTTGAAATCCTTCATAACGTGTGGTGTCCAGAATGAGACACAATATTCCAGCTGAGGCTCAAACAATCATTTATCTAGTCTTAGCAGAAGGTTCTTGTGTTGTTTTTTTCATTCTTAGCTTTTAGTTATAAAGCTGACTATCCCGTATGCCTTTTTTAAAAACTTCACAACTTGTCCAGCCACCATTGAAGATTTGTGCACATACACACCCAGGTCTCTGTTCTCCTGGACCATCTTTTAAATGGTGCAGTTTTGTTTCTATTCACTCCCCTTATTATCCCTCCCAAAATAATCTCTTCCCCAATTCTATCTGTTAAATTTCATTCACCATGTGTATTCTCATTTCACCATCAGACTGTCCATGTCCTCCTGAAGCCGGCTTCTGCCCTCCAGACTGGTTACTACATTTATAATTTTCCTGCCTTATGCAAATGTTGAGACTCTGCTCTTTACACATAAGTCTTTGTCATGTATCTATTTATCGATATGGCAGGAAGAGTACTGGTTCTAATACTGACCCCTGAGAAACAGCACTGTATACTCCTCCTCCCCTCCACCAGTCTGAACAATGTCTGTTCACCACTTCTCTCTGCTTTCTGTCCCTGTGTCAGTGTCATATCCACACTGTCACTGTCACATTAATCCATGTCTTCCATTTTCATAACAGGTCTATGAAAAGTCATTTGATGACAGGCCTTTTGAAAGTCTGTAAACATAAGTGTACATACATAAGTCTATGCACATGTGCAGGAGTAGAAGATGCTGGTATGGTTCTTAATGAATACTTTGTGTTTCTCGTTACAAAAGAGGGGTATGATGCAGATATTGTAGTTAAGGAAGATAAATATGAAGTACTTGATGTGATATACATAGGGAGAGAGGAAGTATTAATGGGGTTAGCATCCTTGAAAGCTGATATGTCACCAGGTCCGGATGACATTTATCCTAGGCTGTTAAAAGGAGCAAGAGAGGAAATAGCAGAGTGTCTGACCATCATTTGCCAGTCATCACTGTGTACAGGTGTGGTGCCAGAGTATTGGAGTACTGTTAACATTATACCTCTGTTTATAAAGGGACCAAGGGATAAACTGAAAAATTACAGGCCAGTCAGTCTAACCTCAGTAGTGGGCACGTTATTGGAATCTATTCTGAGAGACAGGATAAATTGTCGCTTCGAGAGGCACGGGTTAATCAAGGATAATCAGCATGGATTTGTTAAGGGATGATCTTGTTTGGCCAACTTGATTGAATTTTTTGAAGAAGTAACAAGGAAGATAGATGAGGATCGTCAAGTTGATGTGGTCTACATGGATTTTAGGAAGGCTTTTTACAAGGTCCCACATGGCAGACTGGTTAAAAATAAATAAAATCTCATGGAATCCAGGGAAATGCAGCAAGGTGGATACAAAATTGCCTCAGTGGCAGGAAACAAAAAGTAATTGTTGATGGATATTTAATTGACTGTTTCCAATGTCGTTCCACAGGGCTCAGTACTGGGTACCCTGCTTTTTGTGATATATCTTAACGATTTGGACGTAAATGTAGAAGCATGATCAAGACGTTTGCAGACGACACAAAGATTGGCTGGGTGGCAAATGGCGAGGAGGATAACTGTAGGCTGCAGGCAGATATTGATGAGAGAAAAGTGGAAAATGGAATTCAACCTGATGAATTATGAGGCGATGCAATTGAGGAGGTCAAACAAGGCAAAGGGATACATGATTAATGATAAAATACTGAGAATTGTAGAGGAAGTGAGGTACCTTGGAATCAATGCCCACTGATCCCTGAAGGTAGGAGGACAGGTCTATAAGTTTGTTAAGAAGACATATGTAATCCTTTCCTTTATTAGCTGAGGTACAGAATAAAAGAGCAATGAGTTTATGCTGGAACTGTATAACTCACTGGTTAGACCATACCTTGAGTACTGTGTGTAGTTCTGGTCACCTCATTACAGAAAGGATGTAATTGCACTAGAGAGGGTACAGAAGAGATTTACTAGGATGTTCCCAGGACTGGAAATTGTAGCTATGAGGAAAGATTGGATAGGCTGGGGTTGTTCTCCTTGGAAAAAAGATGGCTGAGGGGAGATCTGATTGAAATGTACATAATTTTGAGGGGCCAAGATAGGGTGGAGGTGAAGTGCCTATTCGCCTTAGCAGAGAGGACTGTGATGAGCGGGCATAGATTTAAAGTGATTGGTGGAAAGATTAGAGGGGGGTTGAGGAAAGACCTGTTTACCCAGGAATACAAAATTGGCTCAGTGGCAGGAAACGAAGGGTAATTCTTGACGGCAGGGATGTTTCCAGTGGCATTCTGCAGGGCTCAGTACTGGGTCCACTGATTTGGTGTGGATCCGGAACACACTTCCTGAAATGAGAGTTGAGGCAGGAACCCTCAACCCACTCAAAAGGGGTCTGGATATGCCCCTCAAGTGCCACAATATGAAGGGTTATTACCCAAATGCTGGAAGGTGGGAGTGGAATTGGTGGATCATTTTTTCGGCTGGCACAGAAACAATATGCCAAGTGGCCTCTTTCTGTTCCTTAACCTTCCAATGATTCTGTGGTTCTATTACACGAAACACACTATTCTCATTAACACTCACAGTTATGTCCTCAACAAACTTGATCAAGATTAGCAAATGATTTTCCATTCACCGATCTATGCTGCTTGTCATTTATTAACCCATGTTTTTACAGGCAAGCAATAAGTTGTGCTGAGTTACGGCCTCTAGAAGCTTTCAACCACCAACATTAGACTGACTGGTCAGCATTTACAGGGTTTGTCCAACCTCTCCTTTTTAAAACAGGGTGTAACATTTACATAAAAGCAAAATACTGCGGATGCTGGAAATCTGAAACAAAAACAAGAAATGCTGGATTCACTCAGCAGGTCTGGCAGCATCTGTGGAAAGAGAAGCAGAGTTAACGTTTCGGGTCAGTGTTCCGAAGAAGGGTCACTGACCCGAAACGTTAACTCTGCTTCTCTTTCCACAGATGCTGCCAGACCTGCTGAGTGAATCCAGCGTTTCTTGTTTTTGTAACATTTACAGTTCTTCAGTCCCCTGTCACCACTCCCATATCCAAGGAGGATTCGAAGATTCTGGCCACTGCTGTTTCCACTGTTCCTTCCCTCATTAAACCTATATATCCTATTAAACCTCTATATATCCGATCCATACCAGATAAATGTTCTACTTTGTTGTGGTACAAAAAATGTTAGATCGAAAAGGGTCAACTGAACCTGTTTGTTCAGTGACTGTAATTAATGTCAGTCTCCATGGGCCCTAATTGTGTCACTGGAGGGTTTCCATCTTCTATTAATAAGGAGTTCTTTTCAATGTATTATCCCATAGTGTCAGCGGGAGCATCAACTCCAGCACTAACAGTGATCAGCAGCTCAGAGAGAGGGAGAGGATAGATCGGCATCTGAGAACAATAGATTGGAATGTTACAACAATGGGTCAGAATCTGAGAACAATAGATTGGAATGTTACTACAATGGACAGCAGGAGTTTCTCCCATTGGTTTTACTGGCTCACTGCAGATTATTATTGGACGACATTGGATGATCGAATCTTTTATGCTCTGAAGATGATTCAATCAATTTATTATCCAATACTCGCTATTATTGGTGTCCCTGGTAAGTCTCTGTACCCAACTATTAGATTTATAAAGAATATTTCACTGATTTAGTGTTCTTGTCATTTAAATCGTGAGAAGACTGAAGTCATTGTCTTCAGTTTCTGTCACAAACTCCATTCCCTATCCATGATCTACTTCCCTCTCACTAGCCATTGACTGAGGCTGAACAAGGAAGTTTACAACCTCTGCTATTTATTTAATGCTGAGCTGAGTTCATCCCCATATTCTCTCCTTCCCAAACCCTACCTATTGTTACGGCCAGGTGAGGAGGGGGTACAGTCGCTACCTTCGCCTTATTTGACAGCAACAGGAGTTATCCTTTTTAAACAATGGATGTGTTTACCATCTCAGTGAATATTTTACCTTGTACCTTTGGTGTGATGGTGAAGGCACCGATCGGCAGTTTCTCTTCAGTTTAAACGTTAAAGAGGTGAGTTTATTATATTTAACAATCCAAACCCAATCTAAATAAAATCATAAAAACACTACACATTTATGCACACACTCACAAGAGAATATCACAGAAATGGATCACAGAGTGAGAAGTAAATTTATGGTTGGATTGGCGTCCAGAATAAATAAAAAATATAGCCATTTTGTGAGGTTAGATGATTCCGTGGTCTTCCAGCTGAAGTTGTATTCTTGAAGTCCTTGGCTGGTCGAAATGCCCTTCGTGGCTGGCCCACATGCGATTTCAGGGATTTCTTGGAGCCAGACTTGTGAGTGGCTTTCTTCCTAGTGTCTCTGTCTGTAGCAATCTGGAGGCTAAGAGGGCCCACAGTCGCATGTGCTTTTCAAGCTTGTAATGTTATCTGGAAAGAGAGAGGGAGAGAGAGTTAGGTGGACACAGCCCTTCTGCTTCAGCACAGTTTGAATCACAGGTCTGTCTGTCTTTGTCCAGGATAAGCTCCCAGCTGTCACATAGATGGACAGAAGGTCTCCTGACTGCCTCACTGTATTCTCTGGACACTTCTAATGAGATTCAAGAAACTAGTTAGAAACTTCTGTCTCCACAGGGTTCAGCAAACCAGTATTTACACTTGGAGGATTTTACTCTTTCAAAGTCGATGTGTCAGGATGGCCTTGTCTGCCGTGTTAATGAATGTAATCTGATGTAATTCAATCACTCTAGCAAGCCAATGTTTTGGGTCCACACTCATCAGCCATGTGTCTCCTGTTGGAGGCCTTGGAATGTGAAAAGGTGTTTCAGATGCCAATTGTGGTGGCCACCTTGGCTGCCAGTTTTTTCCATGTTAACTGTAGGATTTTATTCCATTAAATGTTTACTGTAAGTTGACATTCAATGAATTAAAATTCCACATTTGGCATATCGTGTTATCTTGACACCGCCACAGCGTACAGAAAGAAATGTGATAATGGGAACATTTCATTACAGAATTGTGGGAAGAAATAGAAGGAAACACACATTCATTCTCAATAATCACTTCTCAAATTCACACATTAATCTTAGAATTATTGCAGCTGACATTGTCTGTTACAGTTGTCCTGATTTAATTTTTTGAAGTTTTTTCTGGGATGTTTATGTGCCGGGTTAGACCCGGGACAATGCATCAGCAATTACTTTTTTTCACTCCTGTAATGCAACTTTAACCATTCAGGTTCCTGCACCTTGATAATCCTTCTTCCTACGCCGACAGTGTGTAGTAACCTGTTATTTTAGCACCTGTGTTGTATCTGAGATTTCCTCTGGGCCTTTGTTCTTGCTGAGTTCTGCTTTGAAATTGTTAGGTTTGATTAGCTTTGGGTTTGGGTTCTTCACTGGGTAGATCCACACTGGCATTACTTGTAGTTTTCTGCTGAGGTACACAAGTGGTGTCTACTTTCGGCTTTTTCCCTTCCATTTTCCCTTTACTTTGGGGAGGATCTATTTTCTGCAGTATGTCCTCTGGGGCATTAGTGCTCGCAGGTGTCTGTCCAGCGTTCACTTCACTCCCCTGTGGCACTTCCACTAGGTGAGGCATCTCCCTCACCATTGTCTTGCCTTGTGTGAACTTTCCTTGCCCTTGCAAGTTTCTGTAAATGCTGTCAACAGCCTTTTTAGGGTCCCTGTTTGACCTTCATTTAATGAGGAGAGTGTGGGGTCTAATTTATGTAACATTTCAGGGTTGACTAAACGAAGAGTAGGGGTCTCCATTTGGGAATCCTCCTGGCCCTCCTCTAACCTGTCCTCACTGTCCTTTTCAATCCTTCCCTCCTGACTGTCTGACACACCTGTACTTGTCTGTCCTGTCCACAGCCTTTACCTTGTTTTTTCCTTTGGTCTGGATGTCAATTAAATAATTTACCTGACTATTCCTTTTGCCATTCGATATGGTCCACTGAACAGGGCTTTCAGGGATTCACCCTGCTTTGGGAGAGTTAACAGTACATGGTCTCCGGGCTGAAATGTTCTGGCTTTGGCATTTCTCTCTGCTTATCTTTTCATAGCTGCCTGGGAGATCTTTTGGTGTCTCTGAGCCCTTGCAAAGGCTCTCGTGAGCCGCTCTCCCTCTCTCTCTCTCTCTCTCTATATATATATATACATTTCTATATATATATATATATATACACACACACCACAGCTCAGGCTCTGATGTATATATATACACACACACACGACAGCTCAGGCTCTGAGATATATATATCCATATATGTATATATACACACACACAGCACAGCTCAGGCTCTGAGAAATATATATATATATATACACACACACGCACACACACAGAGCACAGCTATACACACACACACACGCACACACAAACACCACAGCTAAATCTCTGAGATATATATTCATGTGTATGTATATATATATATATCTCCGAGCCTGAGCTGTGGTGTGTATGTGTGTGTATATATATTTATATCTCAGCACCTGAGCTGTGTGTGTATATATATATATCTCAGAGCCTGAGCTATTATATATATATATATATATATATATACATATTTCGGAGCATGAGCTGTGGTGTGTATGTGTGTGTGTTTATATATATCTCAGAGCCTGAGATGTGTGTGTGTGTGTATATATATATATATATATATATATATATATATAAATATATCTCAGAGCCTGAGCTGTGTGCGTGTATGTGTGCATATATAAATATAGATGTAGATATATATATATATATATATATATATGTGTGTGAGATTGAGCTGTGGTGCGTGTATGTGTGTGTATATATATATATCTCAGAGCATGAGCTGTGTGTTTGTGTCTGTATATATATATATATATCTCAGAGCCTGAGCTGTGTGTGTGTATGTGTGCATATATAAATATAGATGTAGATATATATATGTCTCAGAAACTGAGCTGTGGTGCGTGTGTATGTGTGTATATATATAAATACAGATGTATATATATATCTCAGAGCCTGAGCTCTTTGTGTGTATTTATACACACACACAAACACACCACAGCTCAGGCTCTGACATATTTATATATATATACACACACACACACAGCTCAGGCTATATATATATATATATATATTTCAGGGCCCGGGCTGTGGTGTGTGTGTGTATGTTCATATATATATCACAGGGCCTGGGCTGTGGTGTGTGTGTGTATATATATGTATATCTCAGGGCTGGGCTGTGGTGTGTATGTGTATATATATATATATATATATATATATATATATATATATATATATATATATACACATACACACCACAGCCCAGCCCTGAGATATACATATATATACACACACACACCACAGCCCAGGCCCTGTGATATATATATGAACATACACACACACACCACAGCCCGGGCCCTGAAATATATATATATATATATATGTATATATAAACGCACGCACACACACACACTCACACACACACACACACAGTTCACATCAAAGGCATTCAGGCAGACTCTCTCAGTCAGTTCACCATTTAACTCTCTATACAAGACCACAGTGCTGCAGATGCTAGAAATCTGAAATCAGTAAAGAAAATGCTGAAAATACTCAGCAGGTCTGGCAGGACTTTTTGAGAGTGAAACAGAGTTTAATGTTTCAGGTCGGTGACCCTTCAGCAGAACTGGGGGAGATTAGAGATGGAACAGTTTTTAAACCAGATGGGGAAATGAGGGAGGGGGAGGATTATGATCATCATTCAGTTTAACAATTTCAGTATCATCCTTTTATTATTTAATCTCTCCTGTCTTCCACTGTATCCCAGATCTTCCCATTTGTTCATTCAGGTCCAATCATTTTAATATATCACTGGATGCAGGAACACATTTATAAATCTCAATCAGTCCTCAATCAGATTGGTAAAAATTTGCTGCAGTCTGATGTCTATTTTCTCTGGTTATTTCTCTTCCTCGCAGTTAACTTGCTGACGATTGGGATTCTGTCTCGGGGAAAGTGCGGTCTCTCCAAATGTGTCACTCGGTACCTGGTGGCCATGTCAGCGGCGGATCTACTGGTCATTATCCTGGACCTGATATTCAGACACATTCCCATTGTTTCTTGGGAACAGTTTCGGTTCCTGTGGTCCATCCCCGTGTGTAATATCCACGCCGTCCTGCTTTACACAGTCACAGACTGTTCTGTCTGGTTCACCGTCACTTTCACCGTTGATCGATTTGTGGCCATTTGTTGTCAGAATCTGAAAAGTAAATATTGCAGTGAGAAAACATCGGCTGTGGTTGTTGGAACAGTGAGTGTGCTGAGCTGTTTAAAGAACATCTTCTGGTATTTTATGTTAACAGGTCGGTATTCGCTGGTGAACAGACCCTGGTTTTGTGATGTAACAGAGGATGTTCGGGAATCTCGGGTCTGGGGAACAATCGAGTTCCTCCACAACATTCTAACCCCGTCCATCCCATTTGTGCTGATTCTGCTGCTCAACGCTCTCACCGTCAGACACATTTTAGTGAGCAGCAGAGGACGCAGGAGACTCCGGGCTCACAGCAGCGGGGAGAGTCACAGAGACCCCGAAATGGATAGTCGAAGGAAATCTATCATTTTACTGTTGGTAATCTCGGGGAATTTCATCCTGTTGTGGGCCCTGTTAATGGTGTATATGATATGGTACCGGATGTCCTGGTTGGGTTATCAGTCTGTTTATCTCCCTCATTTTCTGCTGGAATTGTCCTTCATGCTCCAGCTCCTGAGCTGCTCCACAAACACTGCGATTTACGCCGTGACCCAGAGTCAGTTCAGACAGCAGGTGAAGAATGTGCTGAAATATCCCTTTAATACAATTGTTAAATTAATTCAATGATCAGAGGAGGGGGTGGGGACTGTCACCATGGAGATAAAGAGCGGGGGTGGAGACTGTCACCATGGCGACAGAGCAGGGACGGGGATTGTCACCATGGAGACAGAGCGGGAGAGGGGACTGTCACCTTGGAGACAGAGCGGGGGCGGGACCTGTGACCACGGAGACAAAGCGGGTGCGTGGCCTGTCATCCTGGAGGCAGAGCGGAGGCGGGGCCTGTCACGACGGGGACAGAGCGTGGGCGGCCCTGTCACCGCGGAGACAGAGCCGGGGCGGTGCCTCTCACCATGGAGGCAGAGTGGGGGCGGGGTCTGCTCCAGGGTGACGGAGGAGTGGGGGCGGGGTCTGATCCAGGATGACGGAGTGGGGGCGGGGTCTGTTTCCAGGCTGACGGAGAGTGGGGGCGGCGTCAGTTTCCAGGGTGACGCAATATGCGGGCGGGGTCTGTTTCCAGGGTGAAGGAGGAATGGGGGCGTGGTCTGTTTCCAGGTTGACGCAATATGGGGGCGGGGCCTGTTTCGAGGATGACCCACAGCGGGGACGGGGCCTGTCAACATGGAGACAAAGAGGGGGCGGGGATTGTCAGAATGGAGACAGAGCGGGAGAGGGGACTGTCACCATGGAGACAGAGCCGGGGCGGGGCCTGTCACCATGGAGACAAAGCGGGGGCGTGGCGTGTCATCCTGGAGGCAGAGCGGAGGCAGGGACTGTCACCACGGAGACAGAGCGTGGGCGGGGCCTGTCACCACGGAGACAGAGCCAGGGCGGTGCCTCTCACCATGGAGGCAGAGTGGGGGCGGGGTCTACTGCAGGGTGACGGCGGAGTGCGGGGCGGTGTCTGTTTCCAGGGTGACGCAACATGGGGGCGGGGTCTGTTTCCAGGGTGAAGGAGGAGTGGGGGCAGGGTCTGTTTCCAGGGTGACGCAATATGGGTGCGGGCCTATTTCGAGGATGACGCAGAGCGGGGGCGGGCCCTGTCACCACGGAGACACAGCGAGGGCGTGGCGTATCACCATGGAGACACAACTGGGGCGGGGCCTGTCACCGTGCAGAATCAAAGGCGGCTTGGCCTGTCATCATGGTCACAGAGCGGGGGCGGGACCTATCATAATGTGGCAGAGCATGGGCGGGGCCTGTCACCACGGAGACACAGCGGGGGCGTGGCCTGTCATCATGGTCAAAGAGAGGGGGCGGGGTCAGTACCATTGAGACAGCGGGTGAGGGCGGAGCCTTTCATCTTGGTCGCAGAGAGGGGACGGAGCCTGTCACCATGGAGACAGAGCGGGGGCGGAGCCTGTCACCATGCAGACAGAGCGGAGGCGGGGCCTGTCACCATGGAGACAGAGCAGGAGCGTGGTCTGTCATCTTGGTCTCAGAGCGGGGGCGGGGCCTATTAGCACGATGACGAGGTGGAGGCGGGGCCAGTTTCCAGAGTGAAGGAGGAGTGAGGGCGGCATCTGTTTCCAGGGTGACGGGGAGTGGGGGCCGGGTCTGTTACCAGGGTGACGAGAGTGGGAGCGGGGTCTGTTTCCAAGTTGATGTGGAGTGGAGGCGGGTTCTGTTTCCAGGGTGACGGGGAGTGGGGGCGGGGTCTGTTTCCAGGGTGACGGGAAGTGGGGGCGGGATCTGTTTCCAAGGTGGCGGCGAGTGGGGACAGGGTCTGTCTCCAGAGTGACAGGAGTGGGGACGGGGTCTTTTTCCAGGGTGACGGGTGTGGGGGCGGGTTCTGAATCTATCTGATTCTTCTCTAATCCCTTTCAAACAAAATAAATCCTGATAATTATTGATAATCCTTTATAATAATTTATAAACATTTACTGACCTTTACAACCTTTATAAACTGTTTATAATTCTTCCCCTCACTTTGTAAACCTTTATAATATTTATGATTGTCTGTGATTTATTATCCTATATGAGACTTTATTCTCATTTATAATCTGTTACATTCACTGCCCTGGACAGAAAACATTGAAAATGATCGCCGTGCATGACTCTCAATTCAAACAGACCACAGTGCATATCATTTAAAACGGCCCCAGCACATGTCGCGTAAAATGGCCGCAGTGAAGGTGACATCAAAGAGACCACAGAGCATATCATTTAAAATGGCCGCAGCACATGTCGCTTAAAATGGCCGCTGTGCAGGTGACATCAAACAGACAACAGTGCATATCATCAGATCGAAGTGGCCTTTGTTAAAATCAGCTGGAGTGGTACTGAGTGACACTAAACCACCAGGAAATAGCCAATTCAATCCAGGCCTATATTAATACCAGATGGAATGGCACAGAGGCCCACTCACACACCAGAAGGAGCCAATTAAATCCAGGCCTATATTAATACCAGCTGGAGTGGTACTGAGTCCCACTCATGCACCAGGACAGAGCCAATTGAATTGGAGCCGATATTAATTCCAGTTGGAGTGGTACTGAGGCTCATTCACACACCGGGAAAGAACCAATTCAATCCAAGACCCTATTAATACAAGCTGGAGTAAAATTAAATCCCACTCACACGAGGAAAGAGCCAACTCAATCCAGGCCTCTATTAATAACAGCTGGAATGGCCCAGAGTCCCACTTACACACCTGGAAAGCGACAATTGAATCCGAGCCTATATTAATACCAGCTGGAGTGGTAGTGAATCCCACACACACACCAGGAAAGAGGGAATTTATTCCAGGCCTCTACGAATACCAGTGGCAGTGGAACTGAATCCCATAAACACACCAGGAAAAAGCCAATTTAATCCAAACCTCTATTTATACCAGCTGGAGTAGTACTGAGTCCCTCTGACACACCAGGAAAGAGCCAATTCAATCCAGACATCTATTAATACCAGGTGGAGTGGGACTGAGTCTCACTCACACACCAGGAAAGAGCCAATTCAATCCAGGCCTCCTCTAATACCAGCTGGAGTGAAATTAACTCCCACTCACACACCGGGAAAGAGGTAATTGAATCCAGGTCTCCATTAATACCAGCTGGAGTAGTACTGAATACCACACACACAAAGGGAAAGAGCCAAAGGAATCCGAGCCTCCATTAATACCAGCTGGAGTGGTACTGAGTCTTACTCACACACCAGAAAAGAGCCAATTCAATCCAGTTCTCGATTAATACCGTTTGGAGTGGTACTGAGCCCCACTCACACACCAGGGAAGAGCTAAATCAATCCAGGTCTCCACTAATACCAGCTGGAGTGGGACTCAGTCTCACTCACAAACCAGGAAAGAATCAATTCAATCCAGACCTCTAATAACACAAGCTGGAGTGGCACTGAGTCACAAGTCACACACCAGCAGAAAGCCAACTCAAGCAAGGCTTCTATTAATACCAGCTGGTGTGGGACTGAGGCCCACTCACACACCAGGAAGGAGTCAATTCAATCCAGACATCTATTAATACCAGCTGGAGTGGGACTGAGGCCCACTCACACACCAGGAAGGAGTCAATTCAATCCAGACATCTATTAATACCAGCTGGAGTGGTACTGTGTCTCACGCACACACCAGAAAACAGATAATTCAATGCAAACCTTTATTAATACCAGCTGGAGTGGCACTGAGACCCACTCACATACCAGGAAAGAGCCAATTCAACCCAGGCCTCTATGAATACCAGCTGGAATGGTACTGCGTCTCACTCACACACCAGGAAAGAGCCAATTCAATCCAGACATCTATTAATACCAGCTGGAGTGGTACTGAGGCCCACACACAAACCAGGAAAGAGCCAATTCAATCCAGACATCTATTAATACCAGCTGGAGTGGTACTGAGGCCCACACACAAACCAGGAAAGAGCCAATTCAATCCAGACATCTATTAATACCAGCTGCAGAGGTACTGAGGCCCACATACACACCAGGAAGGAGCCAATTCAATACAGACATCTATTAATAGCAGCTGGAGTGGCACTGAGTCGCATGCATACACCAGAAAAGAGCCAATTCAATGCAAACCTTTATTAATACCAGCTGCAGTGGTACTGAGTCCCACTCACACACCAGGCAAGAGCCAATTCAATGCAAATCTTTATTAAAACCAGCTGGAGTGGTACTGAGTCTCACGCACACACCAGAAAAGAGCCAATTCAATGCAAACCTTTATTAATACCAGCTGGAGTGGTACTGAGTCCCACTCACATACCAGGAAAGAGCCAATTCAATCCAGATCTTTATTAATACCAGCTGGTGTGGCACTGAGTCCCACTCAAACACCAGAGAAGAGACAGTTCATTCCAGGGCTCTATTAACGCCAGGGGCAAAGGGATTGAGCCCCACTCACACCAGGAAAGTGCCAATTCAAACCAGAACACTATTGATACCAGCTGGAGTGGTATTGAGCCCACTCACACACCAGGAAAGCGATCGTTCATTCCAGGCTTCCACTAACACCAGCGGGAGTGGAACTGAGTCTCACTCACATACCAGGAAGGAGCCAATTAAATCCAGACCTCTATTAATACCAGATGGAGTGGCACTGAGTACCACGCACATATTGGGAAAGAGCCAGTTCAATCCAGGCCTCTATTAATACCAGCGGGAGTAGTACTGAGGCCCACTCAAACACCAGGGAAGAGCCAATTCAATTTAGGTCTCTACTAATAGCAGCTGGAGTGGTACTGAGCCCCACGCACACACCAGAAATGTTCCATTTCAATCCAGGCTTCCTTTAATACCAGCTGGAGTGGTTCTCAGTCCCACTCACATTGCCGAAAAGTGCCAATTCAATCCAGGCCTCTATTAATACCAACTGGAGTGGGACTCAGTCTCACTCACAAACCAGGAAAGAGCCAATTCAATCCAGACCTCTAATAACACCAGCTGGAGTGGCACTGAGTCACAAGTCACACACCAGCAGAAAGCCAACTCAAGCAAGGCTTCTATTAACACCAGCTGGTGTGGCACTGAGGCCCACACACACACCAGGAAGGAGCCAATTCAATCCAGACATCTATCCATAGCAGCTGGAGTGGCACTGAGTCTCATGCATACACCAGAAAAGAGCCAATTCAATGCAAACCTTTATTAATACCAGCTGGAGTGGTACTGTGTCTCACGCACACACCAGAAAAGAGCCAATTCAACGCAAACCTATATTAATACCAGCTGGAGTGGTACTGAGTCCCACTCACATACCAGGAAAGAGCCAGTTCAACCCAGGCCTCTATGAATACCAGCTGGAATGGTACTGAGTCCCACTCACATACCAGGAAAGAGCCAGTTCAACCCAGGCCTCTATGAATACCAGCTGGAATGGTACTGCGTCTCACTCACACACCAGGAAAGAGACAATTCAATCCAGACCTTTATTAATACCAGCTGGAGTGGTCCTGAGTCCCACTTACACACCAGGAAAAAGCCAATTTTATCCAAACCTCTATTAATACCAGGTGGAGTGGGACTGAGTCTCACTCACACACCAGGAAAGAGCCAATTCAATCCAGGGCTCTTCTAATACCAGCTGGAGTGAAATTAACTCCCACTCACACCAGGAAAGAGCTAATTGAATCCAGGTCTCCGTTAATACCAGCTGGAGTAGTACTGAATACCACACACACAACAGGTAAGAGCCAAATCAATCCAGGATTGCATTAATACCAGCTGGAGTGGTACTGAGCCCGACTCATGCACCAGAAAAGAAGCAATTCAATGCAGGCCTCTATGAATAGCAGCTGGCGTGGGACTGAGCCCCACTCACACACAAGGAAAGAGCCAAATCAATCCAGACCTCTATCAATGCCAGCTGGAGTGGTACTGAGTCCCACTCACGCACCAGGACAGAGCCAATTGAATTGGAGCCGATATTAATTCCAGCTGGAGTGGTACTGAGGCTCATTCACACACCGGGAAAGAACCAATTCAATCCAAGCCCCTATTAACACCAGCTGGAGTAAAATTAAATCCCACTCACACACGAGGAAAGAGCCAATTCAATCCAGGCCTCTATTAATACCAGCTGGAGTGGTACTGAGTCCCACGCACATATCCGGAAATAGCCAGTTCAATCCAGGCCTCTATTAATATCAGCAGGAATGGTACTGAGGCCCACTCACACACCAGGAAAGAGCCAATTAAATCCAGGCCTCTATTAATAGCATTTGGATTGGTACTGAGCCCCACTCACACACCAGGAAAGAGCCAATTTTTTTTCCAGACCCCTATTAATACCAGCGGGAGTAGCACTGAGCACAACTCAAACACCAGGGAAGAGCCAATTCAATCCAGGTCTCTACTAATAGCAGCTGGAGCGTTACTGAGTCCCACACACTCACCAGAAAAGTTCCATTTCAATCCAGGCTTCCTTTAATACCAGCTGGAGTGGAATTAACTCCCAACCATACACCAGGAAAGAGCCAGTTCAATGGTAACCTCCATTAATACAAGCTGGAGTGGTACTGAGTCTCACTGACACACCAGGAAAGAGCCAATTCAATCCAGGTTTCTATTAATACCAGCTGGCGTGGTACTCAGCCCCACTCACACACCAGGAAATAGCCAAATCAATCCAGGATTGCATTAATACGAGCTGGAGTGGGACTGAGCCCAACTCATACACCAGAAAAGAGGCAATTCAATGCAGGCCTCTACGAATAGCAGCTGGAGTGGTACTGAGCCCCACCCACACACAAGGAAAGAGCCAATTCAAACCAGGCCTCGATTAATACCAGCTGGAGTGGAATTAACTCCCACTCATACATCAGGCAAGAACCAGTTCCAAGCGAACCTCCATTAATACCAGCTGGAGTGGTACTGAGCCCCACTGACACACCAGGAAAGAGCCAATTCAATACAGGCCTCTATTCATACCAGCTGGAGTGGTACTGATTTTGCTCACACAGCAGGAAAGAGCCAATTCAATCCAGGCTTCTATTAATACCAGCTGGAGTGGTGCTGAGCCCCACTCACACCAGAAAAGAGAGAATTCAATCCAGACCTCTATTAATACCAGCTGGAGTGGTACTGAGACCCACTCACACACCAGAAAGAATCAATTCAATCCAGGCTTCTATTAATACCAGCTGGAGTGGTACTGAGACCCACTCACACACCAGAAAGAGCCAATTCAATCCAGGCTTCCATTAATACCAGCTGGAGTGGAATCAACTCATACTCAAACTCCAGGAAAGAGCCAATTTAATTCAGGCCTCTATTAATACCAGCTGGAGTGGAATTAACTCCCACTCATACATCAGGAAAGAACCAGTTCTAAGCGAACCTCCATTAATACCAGCTGGAGTGGTACTGAGCCCCACTCACACACCAGAAAGAGCCAATTCAATCCAGGCCTCTATTCATACCAGCTGGAGAGGTAATGAGTCCCACTCATACACCAGAAAGAGCCAATTCAATCCAGGCTTCCATTAATACCAGCTGGAGTGGTACTGATTTTGCTCACACAGCAGGAAAGAGCCAATTCCATCCAGGCTTCTATTAATACCAGCTGGAGTTGTACTGAGCCCCACTCACACACCAGAAAAGAGAGAATTCAATCCAGACCTCTATTAATACCAGCTGGAGTGGTGCTGAGCGCACACGCCAGGAAAGAGCCAATTCAATACAGTTCTCTATTAATACCAGCTGGAGTGGATTAACTCCCACTCATGCACCAGGAAGGAGCCAGTTGAATGGGAACCTCCATTAATACCAGCTGGAGAGGCACTGAGCCGCACGCATACACCAGAAAAGAGCCAATTCAAACCAGGTCTCTACTAATAGCAGCTGCAGTGGTACTGAGCCACACTCACACACCAGGAAAGAGCCAAATCAATCCAGGATTCCATTTATCCCATTGGAGTGGTAGTGAGCCCGTCTCATACACCAGAAAGGAGCCAATTCAATCCAGGTCTCTATTACTACCGGCTGTAATGGAATCAACTCACACTCAAACAACAGGAAATAGCCTATTCAATCAGGCTTCTATTAATACCAGCTGGAGTGGCACTGAGTCCCACACAATCACCAAGGAAGAGCCTATTCAATCCAGGCCTCTATTAATACCAGCTGGAGAGGTACTGAGTCTCACTGACACACCAGGAAGGGGCCAATTCAATCCACAGTTCTATTAATACCAGCTGGCGAGGTACTGAGCCCCACGCACACACCAGGAAAGAAATAATTCAATATAGGCCTCTATTAATACCAGCTGGAGTGACATTGAACCTCACTCACACACCAGTAAAGAGCCAATTCAATCCAGGCCTCTTTTAATGCCAGCTGGAATGTTACAGAGTCTCATTCACACACCAGAAAGAGCCAATTCAATCCAGGCCTCTATTAATGCCACCTGGAGTGGTAGTGATCCCCACAAATACACCAGAAACAGCCAATTCAATCCAGGCTTCCAATAATACCTGCTGCAGTGTTACTGAGCCCCACTCACTCACTAATAAAGAGCCAATTCAATCCAGGCCTCTATTAATACCAGCTGGAGTGGAATTAACTCCCACTCATGCACCAGGGAAGAGCCAATTCAATTGTGGCCTCTATTAATACAAGCTGGAGTGGAATTAACCTCCACTCACACACCAGGAAATATCCAATTCAATCCAGGACACAACTAATACCAGCTGGTGTGGTTCTGAGCCCCACTCACTCACCAGCAAAGAGCCAATTCAATCAAGGCCTCTATTAATACTAGCTGGAGTGCAATTAACTCCCACTCAAACACCAGGAAAGTGCCAATTCAATGGGAACCACCATTAATACCAGCTGGAGTGAAATTTAACTCCACTCACAAACCAGGAAAGAGCCAATTCAATCCAGACCTCTATTAATACCAGCTGGAATGGTATTCAGTTCCACTCACACACCAGGAAAGTGCCAATTCAATCCAGGCCTCGAATGATACCAGCTGGAGTGGAATTAACTGCCGCTAATATAACAGGAAATAGCCAATTCAATCCAGGCGTCTATTAATATCAGCTTGATTGGTACTGTGCCCCACTCATACACCCGGAAATAGCCAGTTCATTCCAGTACTCTATTAATACCAGCTGGAGTGGTATTGAGTCCCACTCACTCACCAGTAAAGAGCCAATTCAATCCAGGCCTCAATTTATACCAGCTGGAGCGGTACTGAGCCCCACTCAAACACCAGAAAAGATCCATTTCAATCCAGGCTTCCTTTAATACCAGCTGGAGTGGTTCTCAAACCCACTCACACTCCATTAAAGAGCCAATTCAATCCAGGGTTCGATTAATACCAGCTGGCGTGGTACTGAGTCTCACTGACACACAAGGAAAGAGCCAATTCAATCCAGGCCTCAACTAATACCATCTGGCGTGGTACTGAGCCTCACTCACTCACCAGTAAAGAGCCAATTCAAGCCACGCCTCTATTAACAACATTTGGAGAGGTACTGAGTCCCACTCACACAACGGAAAAGTTCCATTTCAATCCAGGCTTCCTTTAATACCACATGGAGTGGTTCTCAGTCCCAATCACTGCAGACAAGTGCCAATTCAATCCAGGCCTCTATTAATACCAGCTAGAGTGGTACTCAGCCCCACTCAAATACCAGAAACGTGCCAATTCAGTCCAGGCCTCTATTAATAACAGCTGGAGCGATATAAAACCCCACTCACAAACCAGTAAAGAGCCAATTCAATCCAGGTTTCTATTAATACCAGCTGGCGTGGTACTCAGCCCCACTCACACACCAGGAAAGAGCCATTAAAATCCACACCACTATTAATACCAGATGGAGAGGTACTCAGCCCCACTCACACACCAGAGAAGAGAGAATTCAATCCAAACCTCTATTAATATCAGCTGGAGTGGAATGAACTACCACTGATACACCAGGAAAGAGCCAATTCAATGGGAACCTCCATTAATACCAGCTGGAATGGTACTGAGTCTCACTGACACACCAGGAAAGAGCCAATTCAATCCAGGGTTCGATTAATACCAGCTGGAGTGGTACTGAGCCCCACTCACACACCAGGAAAGAGCCAATTCAATTCTGGCCTCTATTAATACCAGCTGGAGTGGCATTAACCTCCACTCACACACCAGGAAAGATCCAATTTAATCCAGACCTCTGTTAATACCATCTGGAATGGTACAGAGTCCCATTCACTCACCAGGAGAGAGCCAATTCAATGGGAACCTCCATTAATACCAGCTGGAGTGAAATTAACCTCCACTCACTCACCAGGAAAGAGCCAATTCAATCCAGACCTCTATAAATACCAGCTGGAATGGTATTGAGTCCCACTCACACACCAGGAAAGAGCCAATTCAATCCACGCCTCCATTAATATCATTTGGAGTGGTAATGAGTCCCACTCACACACCAGGAAAGTGCCAATTCAATCCAGGCCTCGAATGATACCAGCTGGAGTGGAATTAACTGCCACTAATATAACAGGAAATAGCCAATTCAATCCAGGCGTCTATTAATATCAGCTTGATTGGTACTGTGCCCCACTCATACACCCGGAAATAGCCAGTTCATTCCAGGACTCTATTAATACCAGCTGGAGTGGTATTGAGTCCCACTCACACACCAGGAAAGAGGCAATTCAATCCAGGCCGCTATTTGTACCAGCTGGAGCGCTACTGAGCCCCACTCACAGACCAGAAAAGATCCATTTCAATCCAGGCCTCCTTTAATACCAGCTGGAATGGTACTGAGTACCACTCACACACCAGGAAAGAGACAACTGAATCCAGGCCTCTATTTTTACCAGCTGGAGCGGTGGTGAGCACCACTCACACACCAGAAAAGTTCCATTTAAATCCAGGCTTCCTTTCATACCAGCTGGATTGGTTTTCAGTCCCACTCACACTGCAGAAAAGTGCCAATTCAATCCAGGACTCTATTAATACCAGCTGGAGCGGTACTGAGCACCACTCAAACACCAGAAAAGATCCATTTCAATCCAGGCTTCCTTTAATACCAGCTGGAGTGGTTCTCAATCCCACTCACACTCCATTAAAGAGCCAATTCAATCCAGGGTTCGTTTAATACCAGCTGGCGTGGTACTGAGTCTCACTGACACACAAGGAAAGAGCCAATTCAATCCAGGCCTCAACTAATACCAGCTCGCGTGGTACTGAGCCTCACTCACTCACCAGTAAAGAGCCAATTCAAGCCACGCCTCTATTAACAACATTTGGAGAGGTACTGAGTCCCACTCACACAACGGAAAAGTTCCATTTCAATCCAGGCTTCCTTTAATACCACATGGAGTGGTTCTCAGTCCCAATCACTGCAGACAAGTGCCAATTCAATTCTGGCCTCTATTAATACCAGCTGGAGTGGCATTAACCTCCACTCACACACCAGGAAAGATCCAATTCAATCCAGACCTCTGTTAATACCAGCTGGAATGGTATTGAGTCCCACTCATACACCAGGAAAGCGCCAGTTCAATGGGAAACTCCATTAATACCAGCTGGAGTGGTACTGAGCCCCACTCACACACCAGGAAAGAGCCAATTCAATTCCGGCCTCTATTAATACCAGCTGGAACGGTACAGAGTCCCATTCACTCACCAGGAGAGAGCCAATTCAATGGGAGCCTCCATTAATACCAGCTGGAGTGAAATTAACCTCCACTCACTCACCAGGAAAGAGCCAATTAAATCCAGACCTCTATAAATACCAGCTGGAATGGTATTGAGTCCCACTCACACACCAGGAAAGAGCCAATTCAATCCACGCCTCTATTAATATCATTTGGAGTGGTAATGAGTCCCACTCACACACCAGGCAAGTGCTAATTCAATCCAGGCCTCTAATGGTACCAGCCGGAGTGGAATTAACTGCCACTAATATAACAGGAAATAGCCAATTCAATCCAGGCCTCTATTACTATCAGCGTGATTGGTACTGAGCCCCATTCACACACCAGGAAATAGCCAGTTCATTCCAGGACTCTATTAATACCAGCTGGAGTGGTACTGAGTCCCACTCACACACCAGGAAAGAGGCATTTCAATCCAGGCCTCAATTTATACCAGCTGGAGCGGTACTGAGCCCCACTCACACACCAGAAAAGATCCATTTCAATCCAGGCCTCCTTTAATACCAGCCGGAGTGGTACTGAGTAAAACTCACTCACCAGGAAAGAGACAACTCAATCCAGGCCTCTATTAATACCAGCTGGAGTGGAATTAACTCCCACTCATACACCAGGAAAGAGCCAGTTCAATGGGAAACTCCATTAATACCAGCTGGAGTGGTACTGAGCCCCACTCACACCAGGAAAGAGCCAATTCAATTCCGGCCTCTATTAATACCAGCTGGAGTGGAATTACCCTCCACTCACACACCAGGAAAGATCCAATTCAATCCAGACCCCCATTAATACCAGCTGGAATGGTACAGAGTCCCATTCACTCACCAGGAAAGAGCCAATTCAATCCACGCCTCTGTTAATACCAGCTGGAACAAAGAACAAAAGAACAAAGATAATTACAGCACAGGAGCAGGCCCTTCTGCCCTCCAAGCCTGCGCCGATCCAGATCCTCTCTCTAAACATGTCGCCTATTTTCTAAGCTTCTGTATCTCTTTTCTTCCTGCCCATTCATGTATCTGTCCAGATACATCTTAAAAGACTCCATCGTGCCCGCATCTACCACCTCCGCTGGCAATGCGTTCCAGGTGCCCACCACCCTCTGCGTTAAGATCTTTCCACGCATATCCCCCCTAAACGTTTCCCCTTTCACTTTGAACTCGTGTCCTCTAGTAATTGAAACCCCCACTCTGGGAAAAAGCTTCTTGCTATCCACCCTGTCTATACCTCTCATGATTTTGTACACCTCAATCAGGTCCCCCCTCAACCTCCGTCTTTCTAATGAAAATAATCTTAATCTACTCAACCTCTCTTCATAGCTCGCGCCCTCCATACCAGGCAACATCCTGGTGAACCTCCTCTGCACCCTCTCCAAAGCATCCACATCCTTTTGATAATGTGGCGACCAGAACTGTACGCAGTATTCCAAATGTGGCCGAACCAAAGTCCTATACAACTGTAACATGACCTGCCAACTCTTGTACTCAATGCCCCGTCCGATGAAGGAAAGCATGCCGTATGCCTTCTTGACCACTCTATTTACCTGCGTTGCCACCTTCAGGGAACAGTGGACCTGAACACCCAAATCTCTCTGGACATCAATTTTCCCCAGGACTTTTCCATTTACTGTATAGTTCACTCTTGAATTGGATCTTCCAAAATGCATCACCTCGCATTTGCCCTGATTGAACTCCATCTGCCATTTCTCTGCCCAACTCTCCAATCTATCTATATTCTGCTGTATTCTCTGACAGTCCCCTTCACTATCTGCTACTCCACCAATCTTAGTGTCGTCTGCAAATTTGCTAATCAGTCCACCTATACTTTCCTCCAAATCATTAATGTATATCACAAACAACAGTGGTCCCAGCACGGATCCCTGTGGAACACCACTGGTCACACGTCTCCATTTTGAGAAACTCCCTTCTACTGCTACTCTCTGTCTCCTGTTGCCCAGCCAGTTCTTTATCCATCTAGCTAGTACACCTTGGACCCCAAGCGCCTTCACTTTCTCCATCAGCCTGCCATGGGGAACCTTATCAAACGCCTTACTGAAGTCCATGTATGTGACATCGACAGCCCTTCCGTCATCAATCAACTTTGTCACTTCCTCAAAGAATTCTACTAAGTTGGTGAGACATGACCTTCCCTGCACAAAACCATGTTGCCTATCACTGATGAGCCCATTTTCTTCCAAATGGGAATAGATCCTATCCCTCAGTATCTTCTCCAGCAGCTTCCCTACCACTGACGTCAGGCTCACCGGTCTATAATTACCTGGATTATCCCTGCTACCCTTCTTAAACAAAGGGACAACATTAGCAATTCTCCAGTCCTCCGGGACCTCACCCGTGTTTAAGGATGCTGCAAAGATATCTGTTAATGCCCCAGCTATTTCCTCTCTCGCTTCCCTCAGTAACCTGGGATAGATCCCATCCGGACCTGGGGACTTGTCCACCTTAATGCCCTTTAGAATACCCAACATTTCCTCCCTCCTTATGCCGACTTGACCTAGGGTAATCAAACATCTGTTCCTAACCTCAACATCCGTCATGTCCCTCTCCTCGGTGAATACCGATGCAAAGTACTCGTTTAGAATCTCACCCATTTTCTCTGAGTCCAAGCATAACATTCCTCCTTTGTCCTTTAGTGGGCCAATCCTTTCTCTAGATACCCTCTTTCTCCTTATATATGAATAAAAGGCTTTGGGATTTTCCTTAACCCTGTTTGCTAAAGATATTTCATGACCCCTTTTAGCCCTCTTAATTCCTCGTTTCAGATTGGTCCTACATTCCCGATATTCTTTCAAAGTCTCACAATTTCACCTGTCATCCATGGTTCCCTAATCTTGCCATTTCTATCCCTCATTTTCACAGGAACATGTCTCTCCTGCACGCTAATCAACCTCTCTTTAAAAGCCTCCCACATATCACATGTGGATTTACCTTCAAACAGCTGCTCCCAATCTACATTTCCCAGCTCCTGCCGAATTTTGGTATAGTTGGCCTTCCCCCAATTTAGCACTCTTCCTTTAGGACCACTCTCGTCTTTGTCCATGAGTATTTTAAAGCTTACGGAATTGTGATCACTATTCCCAAAGTAGTCCCCAACTGAAACTTCAACAACCTGGCCGGGCTCATTCCCCAACACCAGGTCCAGTATGGCCCCTTCCCGAGTTGGACTATTTACATACTGCTCTAGAAAACCCTCCTGGATGCTCCTTACAAATTCTGCTCCATCTGGACCTCTAACATTAAGCGAATCCCAGTCAATGTTGGGAAAATTAAAATCTCCTATCACCACCACCCTGTTGGAGTGGTACTCACCCCCACTCAAATACCTGAAATGCGCCAATTCAATCCAGGCCTCAATAAATAACAGCTGGAGCGGTAAAAAACCCCACTCACACACCAGTAAAGAGCCAATTCAATCCAGGCCTCTGCTAATGCCAGCTGGCGTGGTACTGAGCCCCACTCAATCACCAGGAAAGAGCCAATTAAATCCAAGCCTCTATTAATAGCAGCTGGAGAGGTACTGAGACCCACTCACACACCAGAAAGAGCCAATTCAATACAGGCCTCTATTAATACCAGCTCATTGGTACTGATACTTGCTCACAGCAGGAAAGGGCCAATTCAATCCCGGCTTCTCTTAATACCAGCTGGAGTGGTTCTGAACCCCACTCACTCACCAGTAAAGAGCCAATTCAATCCAGGCCTCTATTTATACTAGCAGGTCTGGAATAAACTCCGACTCATACACCAGGAAAGAGCCAATTCAATGGGAACCTCCATTAATACCAGCTGGAGTGAAATTAACCTCCACTCACACACCAGGAAAGAGCCAATTCAATCCAGACCTCTATTAATACCAGCGAGAATGGTATTGAGTCCCACTCACACACCAGGAAAGAGCCAATTCAATCCACGACTCTATTCATATCATTTGGAGTGGTAATGAGTCCCACTCACACACCAGGCAAGTGCTAATTCAATCCAGGCTTCTAATGATACCAGCCGGAGTGGAATTAACTGCCACTAATATAACAGGAAATAGCCAATTCAATCCAGGCCTCTAATAATATCAGCTTGATTGGTACTGTGCCCCACTCACACACCAGGAAATAGCCAGTTCATTCCTGGACTCTATTAATACCAGCTAGAATGGTATTGAGTCCCACCCACACACCAGGAAAGAGGCAATTCAATCCAGGCCTCTATTTGTACCAGCTGGAGCGGTACTGAGCCCCACTCACAGACCAGAAAAGATCCATTTCAATCCAGGCCTCCTTTAATACCAGCTGGAATGGTACTGAGTACCACTCACACACCAGGAAAGAGACAACTGAATCCAGGCCTCTATTTTTACTAGCTGGAGCGGTACTGAGCACCACTCACACACCAGAAAAGTTCCATTTCAATCCAGGCTTCATTTCATACCAGCTGGATTGGTTCTCAGTCCCACTCACGCTGCAGAAAAGTGCCAATTCAATCCAGACTCTATTAATACCAGCTGGAGCGGTACTGAGCACCACTCACACACCAGGAAGCATCCAATTCAATCCAGACCTCCATTAATACCAGCTAGTGTGGTACGCAGCCCCACTCAAATACCAGAAATGTGCCTATTCAATCCAGGCCTCTATTAATAACAGCTGGAGCGGTATAAAACCCCACTCACACACCAGTAAAGAGCCAATTCAATCCAGGCCTCTATTAATACCAGCTGGATTGGAATTATCTCCCACCCATACACCAGGAAATAGCCAGTTCAATGGGAGCCTCCATTAATACAAGCTGGCGTGGTACTGAGTCTCACTGACACACAAGGAAAGAGCCAATTCAATCCAGGCCTCAACTAATACCAGCTGGCGTGGTACTGAGCCTCACTCACTCACCAGTAAAGAGCCAATTCAATCCACGCCTCTATTAACAACATTTGGAGAGGTACTGAGTCCCACTCACACACCAGAAAAGTTCCATTTCAATCCAGGCTTCCTTTAATACCAGATGGAGTGGTTCTCAGTCCCAATCACTGCAGACAAGTGCCAATTCAATCCAGGCCTCTATTAATACCAGCTAGAGTGGTACTGAGCCCCACTCAAATACCAGAAAAGTGCCAATTCAATCCAGGCCTCTATTAATAACAGCGGGAGCGAGATAAAACCCCACTCACAAACCAGTAAAGAGCCAATTCAATCCAGCTTTCTATTAATACCAGCTGGCGTGGTACTCAGCCCCACTCACACACCAGGAAAGAGCCATTAAAATCCACACCACTATTAATACCAGATGGAGAGGTACTCAGCCCCACTCACACACCCGAGAAGAGAGAATTCAATCCAGACCTCTATTAATACCAGCTGGAGTGGAAAGAACTACCACTCGTACACCAGGAAAGAGCCAATTCAATGGGAACCTCCATTAATACCAGCTGGAATGGTACTGAGACTCACTGACACACCAGGAAAGAGCCAATTCAATCCAGGGTTCGATTAATACCAGCTGGAGTGGTACTGAGCCCCACTCACACACCAGGAAAGAGCCAATTCAATTCTGGCCTCTATTAATACCAGCTGGAGTGGCATTAACCTCCACTCACACACCAGGAAAGATCCAATTCAATCCAGACCTCCATTAATACCAGCTGGAATTGTACAGAGGCCCATTCACTCACCAGGAGAGAGCCAATTCAATGGGAACTTCCATTAACACCAGCTGGAGTGAAATTAACCTCCACTCACACACCAGGATAGAGCCAATTCAATCCAGACCTCTATTAATACCAGCTGGAATGGTATTGAGTCCCTATCACACACCAGGAAAGAGCCAATTCAATGGGAAACTCCATTAATACCAGCTGGAGTGGTACTGAGTCTCACTGACAAACCAGTAAAGAGCCAATTCAATCCAGGGTTCTATTAATACAATCTGGCGTGGTACTGAGCCCCACTCACACACCAGTAAAGAGCGAATTCAATCCAGGCCTCCATTAATTCAAGCTGGAGTGGAATCAACTCCCAGTCACACACCAGGAAAGAGCCAATTCATTCCAGGCCTCTATTAATTCCAGCTGGAGTGGAATCAACTCCCACTCACACACCAGGAAAGAGCCACTTCATTCCAGGACTGCATTAATACAAGCTGCAGTGGGACTGAGTCCCACGCACACATCAGGAAAGAACCAGTTCAATCCATGCCTCTATTAATGCCAGCTGGTATGGTACTGAGTCCGACCCATTCACCAGGAAAGAGCCAATTCAATCCAGGCCTCTATTAATACCCGCTGGAGTGGTAGTGAACCCCAGTCACTCACCAGGAAAGAGCCAATTAAATCCAAGCTTCTATTAATACCAGCTGGAGAGGTACTGAGTCCCACTCACACTCCACGGAAGAGCCAGTTCATTCCAGGCCTCTACTAATACCAGCTGGAGCGTTACTGAGCCCCACTCGCACACCAGGAAAGAGCCAATTAAATCCAGGTTTCAATTAATACCAGCTGGAGTTGTACTGAGCCCCACACACTCACCAGTAAAGAGCCAATTCAATCCAGGCCTTTATTAATACGAGCTGGATTGGTACTGATTCTTACTCACAGAAGGAAAGAGCCAATTCAATCCAGGCTTCTAATAACACCAGCGGGAGTGGTACTGAGCCCCACTGACTCACCGGGAAAGAGCCAATTAAATCCAGAACTCTATAAATACCAGCTGGAGTGGTGCAAAGCCCCGCACAGACACAAGGAAAGAGCCAATTCAATCCAGGCCTCTATTAATACCAGCTGGAGTTGTACTGAGTCCCGCGCTTTCATCAGGAAAGAGCCAGTTCAATCCAGGACTCCATTAATATCAGCTGGAGTGGTTCTCAGTCGCACCCACACTGCAGACAAGTGCCAATTCAATCCAGGCCTCTATTAATACCAGCTGGAGTGCTACTGAGCCCCACTCAGAAGCCAGGAAGGAGCCAATTCAATCCAGGCCTCCATTAATACCAGCTGGAGCTGTACTGCGTCCCGCGTATTCAACAGGAAAGAGCCAGCTCAATCCAGGTCTCCATTAATGCCAGCTGGAGTGGAACTGAGTCCCACTCACACACCAGGGACGCGCCAGTCCATTCCATGCCTCTATTAATACCAGCTGTAGTGGAATCAACTCACACTCAAAAGCCAGGAAAGAGCCAATTCAATCCAGGCCTCTATTAAAACTCGCTGGCGTGGAATTAACTCCCACTCATGCACCAGGAAAGAGCCAATTCAATGGGAACCTCCATTAATACCAGCTGGAGTGGAATTAACCGCCACTCACACAACCGGAAAGAGCCAATTCAATCCAGACCTCTATTAATATGAGCTGGAATGGTATTGAGTCCCACTCAGACAACAGGAAAGTGCCAATTCAATCCAGGTCTCCAATGATACCAGCTGGAGTGGAATTAACTGCCACTAACATAACAGGAAATAGCCAAATCAATCCAGGACTCTATTAATATCAGCTTGATTGGTACTGTGCCCCACTCACACACCAGGAAATAGCCAGTTCATTCCAGGACTCTATGAATACCACCTGGAGTGGTATTGCGTCCCACTCACACTTCAGGATAGAGGCAATTCAATCCAGGCCTGTATATATACCAGCTGGAGCGGTACTGAGCCTCACTCACACACCAGAAAAGATCCATTTCAATCCAGGCCTCCCTTAATACCAGCTGGAGTGGTACTGAGTACCACTCACGCACCAGGAAAGAGACAACTCAATCCAGGCCTCTATTTTTACCAGCTGGAGCGGTACTGAGCACCACGCACACACCAGAAAAGTTCCATTTCAATCCAGGCTTCATTTAATACCAGCTGGAGTGGTTCTCAGTCCCACTCACACTGCAGAAAAGTGCCAATTCAATCCAGGTCTCTATTAATTCTGGCTGGAGTGGAATCAACTCCCACTCACACACCAGGAAAGAACCACTTCATTCCAGGACTGCATAATACCAGCTGCAGTGGGACTGAGTCCCACGCACACATCAGGAAAGAACCAGTTCAATCCATGACTCTATTAATGCCAGCTGGTATGGTACTGAGTCCGACCCATTCACCAGGAAAGAGCCAATTCAATCCAGGCCTCTATTAATAACATTTGGAGAGGTACTGAGCCCCAGTGACACACCAGAGAAGTTCCATTTCAATCCAGGCTTCCTTTAATACCAGCTGGAGTGGTTCTCAGTCCCACTCACACTGCAGACAAGTGCCAATTCAATCCAGGCCTCTATTAATACCAGCTAGAGTGGATTTAACCCCCACTCACACACCAGGAAACATCCAATTCAATCCAGACCTCCATTAATACCGTCTGGAGTGGTACTGAGCCCCACTCACACACCAGCATAGATCCAATTCAATTCTGGCCTCCATTAATACCAGCTGGAGTGGAATTAACCCCCACTCACACACCAGGAAACATCCAATTCAATCCAGACCTCCATTAATACCAGCTGGAGTGGTACTCAGCCCCACTCAAATACCAGAAATGTGCCTATTCAATCCAGGCCTCTATTAATAACAGCTGGAGCGGTATAAAACCCCACTCACACACCAGTAAAGAGCCAATTCAATCCAGGCCTCTATTAATACCAGCTGGAGTGGAACTAACTCCCACCCATACACCAGGAAAGAGCCAGTTCAATTGGAACCTCCATTAATACAAGCTGGCGTGGTACTGAGTCTCACTGACACACAAGGAAAGAGCCAAATCAATCCAGGCCTCAACTAATACCAGCTGGCGTTGTACTGAGCCTCACTCACTCACCAGTAAAGAGCCAATTCAATCCACGCCTCTATTAACAACATTTGGAGAGGTACTGAGTCCCACTCACACAACAGAAAAGTTTCATTTCAATCCAGGCTTCCTTTAATACCAGATGGAGTGGTTCTCAGTCCCACTCACACTGCAGACAAGTGCTACTTCAATCCAGGCCTCTATTAATACCAGCTAGAGTGGTACTCAGCCCCACTCAAATACCAGAAAAGTGCCAATTCAATCCAGGCCTCTATTAATACCAGCTAGAGTGGTACTCAGCCCCACTCAAATACCAGAAAAGTGCCAATTCAATCCAGGCCTCCATTAATTCCAGCTGGAGTGGAATCAACTCCCACTCACACACCAGGAAATAGCCAATTCATTCCAGGCCTCTATTAATTCCAGCTGGAGTGGAATCAACTCCCACTCACACACCAGGAAAGAGCCACTTCATTCCAGGACTGCATTAATACCAGCTGCAGTGGGACTGAGTCCCACGCACACATCAGGAAAGAACCAGTTCAATCCATGCCTCTATTAATGCCAGCTGGTATGGTACTGAGTCCGACCCATTCACCAGGAAAGAGCCAATTCAATCCAGGCCTCTATTAATACCCGCTGGAGTGGTAGTGAACCCCAGTCACTCACCAGGAAAGAGCCAATTAAATCCAAGCTTCTATTAATACCAGCTGGAGAGGTACTGAGTCCCACTCACACTCCACGGAAGAGCCAGTTCATTCCAGGCCTCTACTAATACCAGCTGGAGTTGTACTGAGCCCCACACACTCACCAGTAAAGAGCCAATTCAATCCAGGCCTTTATTAATACGAGCTGGAGTGGTACTGATTCTTACTCATAGAAGGAAAGAGCCAATTCAATCCAGGCGTCTATTAACACCAGCGGGAGTGGTACTGAGCCCCGCTGACTCACCGGGAAAGAGCCAATTAAATCCAGACCTCTATAAATACCAGCTGGAGTGGTACTGAGCCCCGCACAGACACAAGGAAAGAGCCAATTCAATCCAGGCCTCTATTAATACCAGCTGGAGTTGTACTGAGTCCCGCGTATTCATCAGGAAAGAGCCAGTTCAATCCAGGTCTCCATTAATACCAGCTGGAGTGGTTCTCAGTCGCACCCACACTGCAGACAAGTGCCAATTCAATCCAGGCCTCTATTAATACCAGCTGGAGTGCTACTGAGCCCCACTCAGAAGCCAGGAAGGAGCCAATTCAATCCAGGCCTCCATTAATACCAGCTGGAGCTATACTGCGTCCCGCGTATTCATCAGGAAAGAGCCAGTTCATTCCAGGTCTCCATTAATACCAGCTGGAGTGGTTCTCAGTCGCACCCACACTGCAGACAAGTGCCAATTCAATCCAGGCCTCTATTAATACCAGCTGGAGTGCTACTGAGCCCCACTCAGAAGCCAGGAAGGAGCCAATTCAATCCAGGCCTCCATTAATACCAGCTGGAGCTATACTGCGTCCCGCGTATTCATCAGGAAAGAGCCAGTTCATTCCAGGTCTCCATTAATGCCAGCTGGAGTGGTACTGAGTCCCACTCACACACCAGGGACGCGCCAGTCCATTCCATGCCTCTATTAATACCAGCTGTAGTGGAATCAACTCACACTCAAACGCCAGGAAAGAGCCAATTCAATCCAGGCCTCTATTAATACTAGCTGGCGTGGAATTAACTCCCACTCATACACCAGGAAAGAGCCAATTCAATGGGAACCTCCATTAATACCAGCTGGAGTGGAATTAACCGCCACTCACACAACCGGAAAGAGCCAATTCAATCCAGACCTCTATTAATATGAGCTGGAATGGTACTGAGTCCCACTCACACACCAGGAAAGAGCCAATTCAATCCACGCCACTATTAATATCATTTGGAGTCGTAATGAGTCCCACTCACACACCAGGAAATTGCCAATTCAATCCAGGTCTCCAATGATACCAGCTGGAGTGGTACTCAGCCCCACTCAAATACCAGGAAAGAGCCAATTAAATCCAAGCCTCTATTAATACCAGCTGGAGAGGTACTGAGTCCCACTCACACTCCACGGAAGAGCCAGTTCATTCCAGGCCTCTATTAATACCAGCTGGAGTGTTACTGAGCCCCTCTCACACACCAGGAAAGAGCCAATTCAATCCAGGTTTCCAATATTACTAGCTGGAGTGGTACTGATCCCCACACACTCACCAGTAAAGAGCCAATTCAATCCAGGCCTCTATCAATACCAGCTGGAGTGGTACTGATTCTTACTCACAGAAGGAAAGAGCCAATTCAATCCAGGCTTCTATTAATAACAGCGGGAATGGTACTGAGCCCCACTCACACAGTACGAAAGTGCCAACTCAATCCAGGCTTCTATTAACACCAGCGGGAGTGATACTGAGCCCAACTGACTCACCGGGAAAGAGCCAATTAAATCCAGACCTGGATGAATACCAGCTGGAGTGCCACTGAGTCCCACTCAGAAACCAGGAAAGAGCCAATTCAATCCAGGCCTCTATTAATAACAGCTGGAGCTGTACTGAGTCCCGCGTATTCATCAGGAAAGAGCCAGTTCAATCCAGGTCTCCATTAATGTCAGCTGGAGTGGTACTGAGTAACACTCACACACCAGGGACGCGCCAGTTCAATCCAGGCTTCTATTAATACAAGCTGGAGTGGAATCAACTCCCACTCCCACACCAGGAAAGAGCCAATTCAAACCAGGCCTCTATTAATACCAGCTGTAGTGGAATCAACTCACACTCAAACGCCAGGAAAGAGCCAAATCAATTCAGGCCTCTATTAATACCAGCTGGAGTGGCACTGAGTCCCAATCACACACCAGGGAAGATCCACTTCATTGCAGGCCTCTATTAATACCAGCTGGAGTGGTACTGAGTCCCACTCACACACCAGGAGAGTGTCAATTCAATCCAGGCCTCTATTAATACCAGCTGGAGTGGTAATGAGACCCACTCCTACACCAGAATGAGCCAATTCAATTCAGGTTTCTTATAATACCAGCTGCAGTGGTACTGATTCCCAGGCACACACTAGGAAATAGCCAGTTCAATCCACGCCTCTATTAATACCAGCTGGAATGGTACTGAGTCCCACTCACACTCCCGGAAAGAGCCAATTCAATCCAGGCCTATATTTGTACCAGCTAGAGCGGTACAGAGCCCAACTCACAACCCAGAAATGTTCCACTTCAATCCAGGCCTCCTTTAATAGCAGCAGGATGGTACTCAGTCCCACTCACACACCAGGAAAGTGTCAATTCAATCCAGGCTTCTATTTATATCAGCTGGAGTAGTAAAGAGCAATGGATACACAGCAGAAAAGTACCAATTCAATCCAGGCCTCTATTAATACCAGCTGGAGTGGAATTAACTCCCACCCATGCACCAGGAAAGAGCCAGTTCAATGGGAACCTCCATTAATACCAGCTGGCGTGGTACTGAGTCTCACTGACACACAAGGAAAGAGCCAATTCAATCCAGGCCTCAACTAATACCATCTGGCGTGGTACTGAGCCTCACTCACTCACCAGGAAAGAGCCAATTCAATCCACGCCTCTATTAACAACATTTGGAGAGGTACTGAGCCCCACTCACGCACCAGAAACATTCCATTTCAATCCAGGCGTCCTTTAATACCAGCTGGAGTGGTTCTCAGTCCCACTCACACTGCAGACAAGTGCCAATTCAATCCAGGCCTCTATTAATACCAGCTGGAGTAGTACTCAGCCCCACTCAAATACCAGAAATGCGCCAATGTACCTGTCCTGGGAGTTTGATGGGGACAGTGTAGAGGGTGTTTTACGCTGTATCTAACCCGGTCCTGTACCTGTCCTGGGAGTTTGAAGGGGAGAGTGTAGAGGTGGTTTTACTCTGTATCTAACCCCGTCCTGTACCTGTCCTGGAAGTTTGATGGCGACAGTGTAGAGGTGGTTTTACTCTGTGCCTAACACCGTCCTGTACCTGTCCTGGGAGTTTGATGGGGACAGTGTAGAAGGGGTTTTACTCTGTATCTAACCCCCGTTTTGTTTTTTTCTTTTTTTTTCTTTTTTCTTTTTTTTTGCCAATCCCAGTGCTGTACCTATCCTGGGAGTTTGATGGGGACAGTGTAGAGGGGGTTTTACTCTGTATCTAACCCCCGTATTGTACCTGCCCTGGGAATGTTTAACCCCCGTTTTGTTTTTGTCGTATTTTTTTCTTTTTCCTTTTTTTTTTTGCCAATCCAGTGCTGTACCTATCCTGGGAATTTGCTGGGGAAAGTGTAGAGGGGGTTTTACTCTGTATCTAAACCGGTCCTGTACCTGTCCTGGGAGTTTGAAGGGGACAGTGTAGAGGGGGTTTTACTCTGTATCTAACCCCGTTTTTTTTTCTTCTTTTTCTTTCTTTTTTCTTTTTTTTGCCAATCCCAGTGCTGTACCTATCCTGGGAGTTTGATGGGCACAGTGTAGAGGGGGTTTTACTCTGTATCTAACCTCCGTATTGTACCTGCCCTGGGAATTTTTAATGGGGACAGTGTAGAGGGAGTTTTACTCTGTATCTAACCCCGTCCTGTACCTGTCCTGGGATTGTTTGATGAGGACAGTGTCGAGGAAGCTTTACTCTGTATCTAACCCCGTGATGTACCTGTCCTGGGAGTGTTTGATGGGGACAGTGTAGAGGGGGTTTTACTCTGTGTCTAATCCCGTCCCATACTTGTCCTGGGAGTTTGAAGGGGATAATGTAGAGGGGCTTTTACTCTGTGTCTAACCCCCCTTTTGTTTCTTTTTTTTTTTTGCCAATCCCAGTGCCGTACCTGTCCTGGGAGTTTGATGGGGGACAGTCAGTGTGGAGGGGGTTTTACTCTGTATCTAACCCCATTTTTTTCTTTTTTTTTTTGGCCAATCCCTGTGCTGTATTTGTCCTGGGAGTTTGATGGGCACAGAGTAGAGGGGTTTTACGCTGTATCTCAGCCCCGTATTGTACCTGCCCCTGGGAATATTTAATGGGAACAGTGTAAAGGGAGCTTTACTCTATATCTAACCCCGTCCTGTACCTGTCCTGGGATTGTTTGATGGGGACAGTGTAGAGGAAGCTTTACTCTGTATCTAACCCCGTGATGTACCTGTCCTGGGAGTGTTTGATGGGGACAGTTTCGAGGGAGCTTTACTCTATATCTAACCCCCGTGATGTACCTGGCCTGGGAGTTTGATGGGGACAGTGTAGAGGGGGTTTTACTCTGTATGTAACCCGGTCCTGTACCTGTCCTGGGAGTTTGATAGGGGACAGTGTACAGGGGGTTTACTCTGTGTCTAACCCCGTCCTGTACCTGTCCTGGGAGTTTGAAGGGGACAGTGTAGAGGGTGTTTTACTCTGTATCTGACCCCGTCCTGTACCAGTCCTGGGAGTTTGATGCGGACAGTGTCGAGGGGGTTTTACTCTGTAATTAAGCCCCCGTTTTTTAATCTTTTTTTTCTTTTTTCGTTTCCTTTTGCCAATCCCAGTGCTGTACCTATCCTGGGAGTTTGATAGGGGACCATGTCGAGGGGGTTTTACTCTGTAATTAAACCCCCGTTTTTTAATCTTTTTTTTTCTTTTTTCGTTTCTTTTTGCCAATCCCAGTGCTGTACCTGTCCTGGGAGTTTGATGGGCACAGTGTAGAGGGGGCTTTACTCTGTATCTAACCCCCGTGTTGTACCTGCCCTGGGAATGTTTAATGGGGACAGTGTAGAGGGATTTTTACTCTGTATCTAACCCCGTCCTGTACCTGCCCTCGGTGCTTAATGGGGATAGTGTAGAAGCAGTTTTACTCTGTATCTAACCCCCGTGATGTCCCTGTCATGGGGAGTGTAATACACTTTTAAAATGCCTTGGAATTTTCCTTTTTCTTTCCCACCAATGTTTTCTCGTGTCCTCTATTCGCTCTCCTAATTACTTTTTACGTATCACCCTACACTATCTATACTACTTTAGTGCCCTCGCTGTTTTCAGCGCTTGGGATCTGCAGCAAGCCTCCTGATCCAATCCTCTACATGCCTTGACATCCAGGGTTCCCTGGAGTTGTTGGTCCTACCCTTCACCTTAACGGGTACATGAATGACTCCCACTAATGTGATGTAGACGTTCCGACAAGTAACTGCTCCCAGTCCACTTTGGCCAGATCCTGTTTTATCATATTGAAATCGGCCTTCCCCCAATTCAGTACCTTTATTTCCGGTCGATCTTTGTCCTTTCCCCGAACTACCTTAAATCTTACAGAGTTATGGTCACTATTCCCCAAATGTTCCCCCACTGACATTTCTACCGCTTATCCAATTTTAGATAGAGGATCTGGATCAGCGTAGGCTTGGAGGGCCGAAGGGCCTGTTCTTGTGCTGTAATTTTCTTTGTTCTTTGTTTTATTCCCTAGGTTTAGGTCCAGTACTGCCCCTTCTGTTGTAGGACTCTCCACACGCTGGCTCAAAAAGCTCTCCTGTATGCATTTTAACAATTCTGTTCCTTTTAAGCCTTTTGCACTCAGTCTATCCCAGTTAATATTGTGGAAGTTGAAATCCTCGACTATTATTACCCTATTATTTTTACAACTCTCTGAGATTTGCCTACATACCTGATTTTATATCTCTTCCTGACTGTTTGAAGGCATGTAGTACACACCCAGCCAAGTGATATCCCCCCTTTTTCGCTGTACGTTCTACCCTGACGGCAGCATTTGAGGAACCTTCTGAGATATCATCCCTCCTTACTGCAGTAATTGACTCCTTGATCAACAGCGCAATGCCACCTCCTCTTTTATCCTCTCCCCTGCCGCGCCTGAAGATTCTATACCCTTGAATACTGAGTTGCTGGTCATATCCCTCCCTCCAACATGTCTCTGTGACAGCTGTATCATAATCCCATGTGCTAACCAACGCCCTCAATTCGTCTGCCTTACTAGAAAGACTCCTTGCATTGAAATATATATTTTTTAGAACATTACAGCGCAGTACAGGCCCTTCGGCCCTCGATGTTGCGCCGACCTGTGAAACCATCTCACCTACACTATTCCATTTTCATCCATGTGTCTATCCAATGTCCACTTAAATGCCCTTAAAGTTGGCGAAACTACTACTGCTGCAGGCAGGGCGTTCCACTCCCTTACTACTCTCTGAGTAAAGAAACTACCTCTCACATCTGTCCGATATCTATCACCCCTCAACTTGAAGCTATGTCCCCTCGTGTTTGCCATCACCATCCGAGGAAAAAGACGCTCACTATCCACCCTATCTAACCCTCTGATTATCTTTTATGTCTCTATTAAGTCACCTCTCCTCCTCCATCTCTCCAACGAAAACAACCTCAAGTCCCTCAGCCTTTCCTCGTAAGACCTTCCCTCCATAACAGGCAACATCCTAGTAAATCTCCTCTGCACCCTTTCCATAGCTTCCACATCCTTCCTATAATGCGGTGACCAGAACTGCACGCAATACTCCAGGTGCGGTCTCACCAGAGTTTTGTACAGCTGCAGCATGACCTCCTGGCTCCGAAACACGACCCCCCTACTAATAAAAGCTAACACACCATATGCCTTCTTAACAGCCCTATTAACCTGGTTAGCAACGTTCAGGGATTTATGCACCTGGACACCAAGATCTCTCTGTTCATCTACAGTACCAAGAATCCTCCCATTAGCCCAGTACTCTGCATTCCTGTTACTCCTTCCAAAGTGAATCACCTCACACTTTTCCGCATTAAACTCCATTTGCCATCTCTCAGCCCAGCTCTGCAGCCTATCTATGTCTCTCTGTACCCGACAACATCCTTCGGCACTATCCACAACTCCACCGACCTTAGTGTCATCTGCAAATTTACTAACCCACCCTTCTACACCCTCTTCCAGGTCATTTATAAAAATGACAAACAGCAGTGGCCCCAAAACAGATCCTTGCGGTACACCACTAGTAACTAAACTCCAGGATGAACATTTGCCATCAACCACCACCCTCTGTCTTCTTTCAGCTAGCCAATTTCTGATCCAAAGCTCTAAATCACCTTCAACCCCATACTTGCGTATTTTCTGCAATAGCCTACCGTGGGGAACCTTTTCAAACGCCTTACTGAAATCCATATACACCACATCCACTGCTTTACCCTCATCCACCTGTTTGGTCACCTTCTCGAAAAACTCAATAAGGTTTGTGAGGCACGACCTACCCGTCACAAAACCGTGCTGACTATCTCTAATGTACTTATTCTTTTCAAGATGATTATAAATCCTGTCTCTTATAACCTTTTCCAACATTTTACCCACAACCGAAGTAAGGCTCACAGGTCTATAATTACCAGGGCTGTCTCTACTCCCCTTCTTGAACAAGGGGACAACATTTGCAATCCTCCAGTCTTCCGGCACTATTCCTGTCGACAATGACGACATAAAGATCAAGGACAAAGGCTCTGCAATCTCCTCCCTAGCTTCCCAGAGAATCCTAGGATAAATCCCATCTGGCCCAGGGGACTTATCTATTTTCACACTTTCCAAAATTGCTAACACCTCCTCCTTGTGAACCTCAATCCCATCTAGCCTCGTTGCCTGAATCTCAGTATTCTCAACAACATTTTCTTTCTCTACTGTAAATACTGACGCAAAATATTCATTTAACACTTCCCCTATCTCCTCTGATTCCACACACAACTTCCCACTACTATCCTTGATTGGCCCTAATCTAACTCTAGTCATTCTTTTATTCCTGATATACCTATAGAAAGCCTTAGGGTTTTCCCTGATCCGATCCACCAATGACTTCTCGTGTCCTCTCCTTGCTCTTCTTAGCTCTCCCTTTAGATCCTTCCTGGCTAGCTTGTAGCTCTCAAGCGCCCTAACTGAGCCTTCACGTCTCATCCTAACATAAGCCTTCTTCTTCCTCTTGACAAGCGCTTCAACTTCTTTAGTAAACCACGGCTCCCTCGCACGACAACTTCCTCCCTGCCTCACAGGTACATACTTATCAAGGACACGCAGTAGCTGCTCCTTGAATAAGCTCCACATTTCGATTGTTCCCATCCCCTGCAGTTTCCTTCCCCATCCTACGCATCCTAAATCTTGCCTAATCGCATCATAATTTCCTTTCCCCCAGTTATAATTCTTGCCCTGCGGTATATACCTGTCCCTGCCCATCGCTAAGGTAAACCTAACCGAATTGTGATCACTATCACCAAAGTGCTCACCTACATCTAAATCTAACACCTGGCCGGGTTCATTTCCCAGTACCAAATCCAATGTGGCATCGCCCCTGGTTGGCCTGTCTACATACTGTGTCAGAAAACCCTCCTGCACACACTGGACAAAAACTGACCCATCTAAAGTACTCGAACTATAGTATTTCCAGTCGATATTTGGAAAGTTAAAGTCCCCCATAACAACTACCCTGTTACTCTCACCCCTGTCGAGAATCATCTTCGCTATCCTTTCCTCTACATCTCTGGAACTATTCGGAGGTCTATAAAAGACTCCCAACAGGGTAACCTCACCTCTCCTGTTTCTAACCTCAGCCCATACTACCTCAGTCGCCGAGTCCTCAAACGTCCTTTCTGTCGCTGTAATACTCTCCTTGATTAACAATGCCACACCCCCCCCCCTCTTTTACCATCTTCTCTGTTCTTACTGAAACATCTAAATCCCGGAATCTGCAACATCCATTCCTGCCCCTGCTCTACCCATGTCTCTGAAATGGCCACTACATCGAGATCCCAGGTACCAACCCATGCTGCAAGCTCACCCACCTTATTCCGGATGCTCCCGGCGTTGAAATAGACACACTTTAAACCAGGTTCTTGCTTGCCAGTGTCCTCTTGCGTCCTTGTAACCATATCCCTGACCTCACTACTCTCAACATCCTGTACATTGGCACTACAATTTAGGTTCCCATTCCCCTGCTGAATTAGTTTAAACCCCCCCGAAGAGCACTAGCAAACCTCCCCCCCAGGATATTGGTACCCCTCTGGTTCAGGTGAAGACCATCCTGTTTGTAGAGGTCCCACCTACCCCAGAAAGAGCCCCAATTATCCAGGAAACCAAAACCCTCCCTCCTGCACCATCCCTGCAGCCACGTGTTCAACTCCTCTCTCTCCCTATTCCTCGCTTCGCTATCACGTGGCACGGGCAACAACCCAGAGATAACAACTCTGTTTGTTCTCGCTCTGAACTTCCACCCTAGCTCCCTAAATTTCTGTCTTAAATCCCCATCTCTCTTCCTACCTATGTCGTTGGTGCCTATGTGGACCACGACTTGGGGCTGCTCCCCCTCCCCATTAAGGATCCCAAAAACACGATCCGAGACATCACGAACCCTGGCACCTGGGAGTCAACATACCAACCGTGAGTCTCTCTCGTTCCCACAGAACCTCCTATCTGTTCCCCTAACTATGGAGTCCCCAATGACTAATGTTCTGCTCCTCTTCCCCCTTCCCTTCTGAGCAACAGGGACAGACTCTGTGCCAGATATCTGTACCCCATTGCTTACTCCTGGTAAGTCGTCCCCCGCAACAGTATCCAAAATGGTATACCTGTTGTTGAGGGAAACGGCCACAGGGGATCCCTGCACTGCCTGCTGGTTCCCTCTCCTTCCCCTGACGGTAACCCATCTACCTACTTCTTTTACCTGAGGTGTGACTACCTCCCCATAACTCCTCTCAATAACCTCCTCTGCCTCCCGAATGATCCGAAGTTCATCCAGCTCCAGTTCCCTAACGCGGTTCTCGAGGAGCTGGAGTTGGGTGCACTTCCCACAGATGCAGTCAGCAGGGACACTCTTGGCGACCCTTACCCCCCACATTCTGCAGGAGGAACATGCAATTGCCTTAACCTCCATTCCCACTACTCCAAATTCCCAACAAATCTACTGAAAAACCAAAAAAAAAAAAGTCAAAACTTGTTAGGTTAGCAATCCAACGGACAGAACTTCCTAAATAAAAAGCTTACCTTATCAACACACCAGAGTCCTTTTTTTATGGTTAGAGGAGGAGGGTGGGTGGGGGACACTACACGTGTAGTGTCTCGGGTCCAGCCACCACACAAATATATACCTTTTTCCTTACCCAGCAGTCCCCTGGTCCTCCGAAAACAAAAGGGAATTCACTTTTAAACTTACGCTGAAATTGACTTCACAGCTGTAAGCCCGTTCACGCACCTCCGTTGCTATCCACGCTGCAGTCACCGAAACTAAAAGAAAGAGATTCTAAACCACACAAATATATACCTTTTTCCTTACCCAGCAGTCCCCTGGTCCTCCGAAAACAAAAGGGAATTCACTTTTAAACTTACGCTGAAATTGACTTCACAGCTGTAAGCCCGTTCACGCACCTCCGTTGCTATCCACGCTGCAGTCACCGAAACTAAAAGAAAGAGATTCTAAACCACACAAATATATACCTTTTTCCTTACCCAGCAGTCCCCTGGTCCTCCGAAAACAAAGGGGAATTCACTTTTAAACTTACGCTGAAATTGACTTCACAGCTGTAAGCCCGTTCACGCACCTCCGTTGCTATCCACGCTGCAGTCACCGAAACTAAAAGCAATAGATGTAATCCAACCTTGCATTTTTCCCTTGTGCCTTACCAGGTCTATATTTGCTCTGCCTTCCAGGCAGACTCACTTTCTGTTCAATATTAGCCCCTACTGTACCTCCATTCTGCATCCCACCCCCCTGCCAAATTAGTGTAACATCCCCCCACCCCCCAACAGCACTAGCAAACCTCCCAGCACGGATGCTTGTCCCATTCCAGTTCAGGTACAACCCGTCCAACTTGTGCAGGTCCCACCTTTGCCAGAAACAGACCCAGTGATACAGGAAACTAAAGCCGCCCCCCCACTCCTGCAGCATCTCCTCAGCCACGCATTCATCTGTTCTATCCCCTTATGTCTAAACGCATGCTAGCCCTTGGCACCTGGAGTAATCCAGGGATTACATCCTTAGAGGTCCTGCTTTTTAATCTACTACCTATCTCCCTAAATTCTTGTTGCAGGACCTCAACCCTTTTTCTACCTCTGCTGTTCATACCAATGTGTATCACGACTTCTGACTGCTCACCCTCTCCCTTCAGAATGTCCTGCAGCTGCTCCTTGACATCCTTGACCTTAGCACCAGGGAGGGAGCGTACCATCCTGAAGTCACGTTTATGGCCACAGAAACACCTATCTTACCCCTTACGATAGAATCCCTATCACTATAGCTCTTCCACTACTTTTCCTACATGCTGTGCAGTAGAGCCATTCTTTGTGCCAGGAACTTGGCTGTTGCTGCTTTCCCCTGGAGGCCATCCCCTCCAACAGTATCTGTTTGAGAGGGGTCCGGCTACAGGGAATTCCTGCACAGTGTTGCAGTGATTAGCACTGCAGCCTCACAGCTCCAGGGACCCGGGTTCGATACTGGGTGCTGCCTGTGCAGAGTTTGCAAGCGTGTGTCTGCGTGGGTTTTCACCGGGTGCTCCGGTTTCCTCCCACATCCAAAAGACTTGCAGGTGATAGGTAAATTGGCCGTTGTAAATTGCCCCTAGTATAGGGAGGTAATAGAGAATATGGGAATACTGTCGGCTTAGTATAAATGGGTGGCTGTTGGTCGGCACAGACTCGATGGGCCAAAGGGCCTGTTTCAGTGCTGTATCAATAAATAAATAAATACTACCTGCGCCAGCTACTGCAAATGATGGCCACCTGTGCTGCCATTACCTGCGGTGTGACCACCTCTCTCAACGTGCTATCCATGATGTACTCAGCATCGCGGATGCACCACAGTGAATCCACCCACAGCTCTTGCTCCGTAATGCGTAAGTCAGTAGCTGCAGATGGATACACTTACTGCACACATGGTCGTGATGGACACTGGAAGCGTCCCTGTTTTCCCACAAAGCGCAGGAGGAGCATATCACAGATGTGAGATCTATCAAAACACGTCATGATTTTGAGCCCTTCTACTAAATCTCTCTTTTAGCGTATCTTCTCTAAGGAGAACAATCCCAGCTTCTCGCCACATAACTGAAGTCCCTTATCCCTGTTACCATTCTAGTATCTCATCTAGGTACCATCTCCAAGGCCTTGAAATCCTTCATAACGTGTGGTGTCCAGAATGAGACACAATATTCCAGCTGAGGCTCAAACAGTCATTTATCTAGTCTCAGCAGAATGTTCTTGTGTTGTTTTTTATTCATTCTTAGCTTTTAGTTATCAAGCTGACTATCCCGCATGCCTTTTTAAAAAACTTCACAACTTGTCCAGCCACCATTGAAGATTTGTGCATATACACACCCAGGTCTCTGTTCTCCTGGACCATCTTTTAAATGGTGCAGTTTAGTTTCTATTCACTCCCCTTATTATCCCTCCCAAAATAATCACTTCCCCAATTCTATCTGTTAAATTTCATTCACCATGTGTATTCTCATTTCACCATCAGACTGTCCATGTCCTCCTGAAGCCGGCTACTACTCTCCAGACTGGTTACTACATTTATAATTTTCCTGCCTTATGCAAATGTTGAGACTCTGCTCTTTAGACATAAGTCTTTGTCATGTATCTATTTATCTATATGGCAGGAAGAGTACTGGTTCTAATACTGACCCCTGAGAAACAGCACTGTATACTCCTCCTCCCCTCTACCAGTCTGAACAATGTCTGTTCACCACTTCTCTCTGCTTTCTGTCCCTGTGTCAGTGTCATATTCACACTGTCACTGTCACATTAATCCATGTCTTCCATTTTCATAACAGGTCTATGAAAATTCATTTGATGACAAGCCTTTTGAAAGTCTGTAAACATAAGTATACATACATAAGTCTATGCACATGTGCAGGAGTGGAAGATGCTGGTATGGTTCTTAATGAATACTTTGTGTTTCTCGTTACAAAAGAGGGGTATGATGCAGATATTGTAGTTAAGGAAGATGAATATGAAGTACTTGATGTGATATACATAGGGAGAGAGGAAGTATTAATGGGGTTAGCATCCTTGAAAGCTGATATGTCACCAGGTCCGGATGACATGTATCCTAGGCTGTTAAAAGAAGCAAGAGAGGAAATAGCAGAGTGTCTGACCATCATTTGCCAGTCATCACTGTGTACAGGTGTGGTGCCAGAGGATTGGAGTACTGTTAACATTATACCTCTGTTTATAAAGGGACCAAGGGATAAACTGAAAAATTACAGGCCAGTCAGTCTAACCTCAGTAGTGGGCAAGTTATTGGAATCTATTCTGAGAGACAGGATAAATTGTCGCTTCGAGAGGCACGGGTTAAGCAAGGATAATCAGCATGGATTTGTTAAGGGATGATCTTGTTTGGCCAACTTGATTGAATTTTTTGAAGAAGTAACAAGGAAGATAGATGAGGATCGTCAAGTTGATGTGGTCTACATGGATTTTAGGAAGGCTTTTTACAAGGTCCCACATGGCAGACTGGTTAAAAATAAATAAAATCTCATGGAAGCCAGGGAAATGCAGCAAGGTGGATACAAAATTGCCTCAGTGGCCGGAAACAAAAAGTAATTGTTGATGGATATTTAATTGACTGTTTCCAATGTCGTTCCACAGGGCTCAGTACTGGGTCCCCTGCTTTTTGTGATATATCTTAACGATTTGGACGTAAATGTAGAAGCATGATCAAGACGTTTGCAGATGACACAAAGATTGGCTGGGTGGCAAATGGCGAGGAGGATAACTGTAGGCTGCAGGCAGATATTGATGGCAGAAAAGTGGAAAATGGAATTCAACCTGATGAATTATGAGGCGATGCAATTGAGGAGGTCAAACAAGGCAAAGGGATACATGATTAATGGGAAAATACTGAGAATTGTAGAGGACGTGAGGGACCTTGGAATCAATGCCCACTGATCCCTGAAGGTAGGAGGACAGGTCTATAAGTTTGTTAAGAAGACATATGTAATCCTTTCCTTTATTAGCTGAGGTACAGAATAAAAGAGCAATGAGTTTATGCTGGAACTGTATAACTCACTGGTTAGACCATACCTTGAGTACTGTGTGTAGTTCTGGTCACCTCATTACAGAAAGGATGTAATTGCACTAGAGAGGGTACAGAAGAGATTTACTAGGATGTTCCCAGGACTGGAAATTGTAGCTATGAGGAAAGATTGGATAGGCTGGGGTTGTTCTCCTTGGAAAAGAGAAGGCGGAGGGGAGATCTGATTGAAATGTACATAATTTTGAGGGGCCAAGATAGGGTGGAGGTGAAGTGCCTATTCGCCTTAGCAGAGAGGACTGTGATGAGGGGGCATAGATTTAAAGTGATTGGTGGAAAGATTAGAGGGGGGTTGAGGAAAGACTTGTTTACCCAGGAATACAAAATTGGCTCAGTGGCAGGAAACGAAGGGTAATTCTTGACGGGAGGGATGTTTCCAGTGGCATTCTGCAGGGCTCAGTACTGGGTCCACTGATTTGGTGTGGATCTGGAACTCACTTCCTGAAATGATAGTTGAGGCAGGAACCCTCAACCCACTCAAAAGGAGTCTGGATATGCCCCTCAAGTGCCACAATGTGAAGGGTTATTACCCAAATGCTGGAAGGTGGGACTGGAATTGGTGGATCATTTTTTCGGCTGGCACAGAAACAATATGCCAAGTGGCCTCTTTCTGTTCCTTAACCTTCCAATGATTCTGTGGTTCTATTACACGAAACACACTATTCTCATTAACACTCACAGTTATGTCCTCAACAAACCTGATCAAGATTAGCAAATGATTTTCCATTCACCGATCTATGCTGCTTGTCATTTATTAACCCATGTTTTTACAGGCAAGGAATAATTTGTGCTGAGTTACGGCCTCTAGAAGCTTTCAACCACCAACATTAGACTGACTGGTCAGCATTTACAGGGTATGTCCAACCTCTCCTTTTTAAAACAGGGTGTAACATTTACAGTTCTTCAGTCCCCTGTCACCACTCCCATATCCAAGGAGGATTCGAAGATTCTGGCCACTGCTGTTTCCACTGTTCCTTCCCTCATTAAACCTATATATCCTATTAAACCTCTATATATCCGATCCATACCAGATAAATGTTCTACTTTGTTGTGGAACAAAAAATGTTAGATCGAAAAGGGTCAACTGAACCTGTTTGTTCAGTGACTGTAATTAATGTCAGTCTCCATGGGCCCTAATTGTGTCACTGGAGGGTTTCCATCTTCTATTAATAAGGAGTTCTTTTCAATGTATTATCCCATAGTGTCAGCGGGAGCATCAACTCCAGCACTAACAGGGATCAGCAGCTCAGAGAGAGGGAGAGGATAGATCAGCATCTGAGAACAATAGATTGGAATGTTACAACAATGGGTCAGAATCTGAGAACAATAGATTGGAATGTTACTACAATGGACAGCAGGAGTTTCTCCCATTGGTTTTACTGGCTCACTGCAGATTATTATTGGACGACATTGGATGATCGAATCTTTTATGCTCTGAAGATGATTCAATCAATTTATTATCCATTACTCGCTATTATTGGTGTCCCTGGTAAGTCTCTGTATCCAACTATTAGATTTATAAAGAATATTTCACTGATTTAGTGTTCTTGTCATTTAAATCGTGAGAAGACTGAAGTCATTGTCTTCAGTTTCTGTCACAAACTCCATTCCCTATCCATGATCAACATCTTTCTCACTAGCCATTGACTGAGGCTGAACAAGGAAGTTTACAACCTCTGCTATTTATTTAATGCTGAGCTGAGTTCATCCCCATATTCTCTCCTTCCCAAACCCTACCTATTGTTACGGCCAGGTGAGGATGGGGTACAGTCGCTACCTTCGCCTTATTTGACAGCAACAGGAGTTATCTTTTTTAAACAATGGATGTGTTTACCATCTCAGTGAATATTTTACCTTGTACCTTTGGTGTGATGGTGAAGGCACCGATCGGCAGTTTCTCTTCAGTTTAAACAGTAAAGAGGTGAGTTTATTATATTTAACAATCCAAACCCAATCTAAATAAAATCATAAAAACACTACACATTTATGCACACACTCACAAGAGAATATCACAGAAATGGATCACACGGTGAGAAGTAAATTTATGGTTGGATTGGCGTCCCGAATAAATTTTTAAAAATACCCATTTTGTGAGGTTAGATGATTCCGTGGTCTTCCAGCTGAAGTTGTATTCTTGAAGTCCTTGGCTGGTCGAAATGCCCTTCGTGGCTGGCCCACATGCGATTTCAGGGATTTCATGGAGCCAGACTTGTGGGTGGCTTTCTTCCTAGTGTTTCTGTCTGTAGCAATCTGTAGGCTAAGAGAGCCCACAGTCGCATGTGATTTTCAAGCTTGTAATGTTATCTGGAAAGAGAGAGGGAGAGAGAGTTAGGGGGACACAGCCCTTTTGCTGCAGCACAGTTTGAATCACAGGCCTGTCTGTCTTTGTCCAGGATAAGCTCCCAGCTGTCACATCGATGGACAGAAGGTCTCCTGACTGCCTCACTGTATTCTCTGGACACTTCTAATGAGATTCAAGAAACTAGTTAGAAACTTCTGTCTCCAAAGGGTTCAGCAAACCAGTATTTACACTTGGAGGATTTTACTCTTTCAAAGTCGATGTGTCAGAATGGCCTTGTATGCCGTGTTAATGAATGTAATCTGAGGTAATTCAATCACTATAGCAAGCCAATGTTTTGGGTCCACACTCATCAGCCATGTGTCTCCTGTTGGAGGCCTTGGAATGTGAAAAGGTGTTTCAGATGCCAATTGTAGTGGCCACCTTGGCTGTCAGTTTTTTCCATGTTAACTGTAGGATTTTATTCCATTAAATGTTTACTGTAAGTTGACATTCAATGAATTAAAATTCCACATTTGGCATATCGTGTTATCTTGACACCGCCACAGCGTACAGAAAGAAATGTGATAATGGGAACATTTCATTACAGAATTGTGGGAAGAAATAGAAGGAAACACACATTCATTCTCAATAATCACTTCTCAAATTCACACATTAATCTTAGAATTATTGCAGCTGACATTGTCTGTTACAGTTGTACTGATTTAATTTTTTGAAGTTTTTTCTGGGATGTTTATGTGCCGGGTTAGACCCGGGACAATGCATCAGCGATTACTTTTTTTCTCTCCTGTAATGCAACTTTAACCATTCAGGTTCCTGCACCTTGATAATCCTTCTTCCTCCGCCGACAGTGTGTAGTAAACTGTTATTTTAGCACCTGTGTTGTGTCTGAGATTTCCTCTGGACCTTTGTTCTTGCTGAGTTCTGCTTTGAAATTATTAGGTTTGATTAGCTTTGGGTTTTTGTTCTTCACTGGGTAGATCCACACTGGCATTACTTGTAGTTTTCTGCTGAGGTACACAAGTGTTGCCTACTTTCGGCTTTTTCCCTTCCATTTTCCCTTTACTTTGGGGAGGATCTATTTTCTGCAGTATGTCCTCTGGGGCATTAGTGTCGCAGGTGTCTGTACTGCTTTCACTTCACTCCCCTGTGGCACTTCTACTAGGTGAGGCATCTCCCTCACCATTGTTTTGCCTTGTGTGAACTTTCCTTGCCCTTGCAAGTTTCTGTAAATGTGTCAGCAGCCTTTTTCGGGTCCCTGTTTGACCTTCATTTAATGAGGAGAGTGTGGGGTCTAATTGTTGTAACATTTCAGGGTTGACTAATCGAAGAGTAGGAGTCTCCATTTGGGAATCCTCCTGGCCCTCCTCTAACCTGTCCTCACTGTCCTTTTCAATCCTTCCCTCCTGACTGTCTGACACACCTGTACTTGTCTGTCCTGTCCACAGCCTTTACCTTGTTTTTTCCTTTGGTCTGGATGTCAATTAAATAATTTACCTGACTATTCTTTTTGCCACTCGATATGGGCCACTGAACAGGGCTTTCAGGGATTCACCCTGCTTTGGGAGAGTTAACAGTACATGGTCTCTGGGCTGAAATGTTCTGGCTTTGGCATTTCTCTCTGCTTATCTTTTCATAGCTGCCTGGGTGTCTCTGAGCCCTTGCACAGGCTCTCGTGAGCCGCTCTCCCTCTCTCTCTCTCCCTCTCTCTCTCTCTCTCTATATATATATATATATACACACACACACACCACAGCTCAGGCTCTGAGGTATATATATACACACACACACGACAGCTCAGGCTCTGAGATATATGTATATATATATATCCATATATGTATATATACAAACACACAGCACAGCTCAGGCTCTGAGAAATCTATATATATACACACACACACGCATACACACAGAGCACAGCTATACACACACACACACACACACAAACACCACAGCTAAATCTCTGAGATATATATTCATGTGTGTATATATATATATATCTCAGAGCCTGAGCTGTGGTGTGTGTATGAGTGTGTGTGTGTATATATATATATATATATATATACCTGCGAGCCTGACCTGTGGTGCGTGTGTGTGTATATATGTATATCTATATCTCAGAGCCTGAGCTGTGGTGTGTGTGTATATATATATATATATATATATATGTATATACATATATATATCTGAGAGCCTGAGCTGTGGTGTGTGTGTATTTATATATATATATATATATATATATATGTATATACATATATATATATATCTGAGAGCCTGAGCTGTGGTGTGTGTGTATTTATATATATATATATCTCAGAGCCTGAGCTGTGGTGTGTATGTGTGTGTTTTTCGATTTATATCTCAGAGCCGGAGCTGTGGTGTGTATGTGTGTGTATGTATTTAACTATATATCTCAGAGCCTGAGGTGTGTGTGTATATATATATATATATATAGATATAAAATATATATATATATATATATATATATATATATCTCAGCACCTGAGCTGTGGTGTGTATGTGTGTGTATATATATTTATATCTCAGAGCCTGAGCTGTGTGTGTGTGTATATATTTATATATATATATATATATATATATATATATATATATATATATATATATATATATATATATATATATATATATATATATATATATATATATATATATATATATATATATATATATATATATATATATATATATATTTCGGAGCATGAGCTGTGGTGTGTATGTGTGTGTGTATATATATATATCTCAGAACCTGAGATGTGTACGTATATATATATATATATATATAGACACACACACCCTCCACAGCTCAGGTTCTGAGATATTTATGTATATATACGCACACACACAGCTTATGCTCTGAGATATTTATATATATATATATACACACTCACACACACACACACACACACACACACACACACACACCACAGCTCAGGCTCTGATATATACATATATACACACACACACCACAGCCCAGGCCCTGAGATATATATATATATAGAAACGCACACACACACACAAACCACAGCCCAGGCCCTGTGATATATATATATATATAAACACACACACACACACACACACACACACAGTTCACATCAAAGGCATTCAGGGAGAGTCTCTCAGTCACTTCACCATTTAACTCTCTATACAAGACCACAGTGCTGCAGATGCTAGAAATCTGAAATCAGTAAAGAAAATGCTGAAACTACTCAGCAGGTCCGGCAGGACTATTTGAGAGTGAAACAGAGTTTAATGTTTCAGGTCGGTGACCCCTCAGCAGAACTGGGAGAGATTAGAGATGGAACAGTTTTTAAATCAGATGGGGAAATGAGAGAGGGGGAGGATTATGATCATCATTCAGTTTAACAATTTCAGTATCATCCTTTTATTATTTCATCTCTCCTGTCTTCCACTGTATCCCAGATCTTCCCATTTGTTCATTCAGGTCCCATCATTTTAATATATCACTGGATGCAGGAACACATTTATAAATCTCAATCAGTCCTCAATCAGATTGGTAAAAATTTGCTGCAGTCTGATGTCTAATTTCTCTGGTTATTTCTCTTCCTCGCAGTTAACTTGCTGACGATTGGGATTCTGTCTCGGGGAAAGTGCGGTCTCTCCAAATGTGTCACTCGGTACCTGGTGGCCATGTCAGCGGCGGATCTACTGGTCATTATCCTGGACCTGATATTCAGACACATTCCCATTGTTTCTTGGGAACAGTTTCGGTTCCTGTGGTCCATCCCCCTGTGTAATATCCACGCCGTCCTGCTTTACACAGTCACAGACTGTTCTGTCTGGTTCACCATCACTTTCACCGTTGATCGATTTGTGGCCATTTGTTGTCAGAATCTGAAAAGTAAATATTGCAGTGAGAAAACATCGGCTGTGGTTGTTGGAACAGTGAGTGTGCTGAGCTGTTTAAAGAACATCTTCTGGTATTTTATGTTAACAGGTCGGTATTCGCTGGTGAACTATCCCTGGTTTTGTGATGTAACAGAGGATGTTCGGGAATCTCGGGTCTGGGGAACAATCGAGTTCCTCCACAACATTCTAACCCCGTCCATCCCATTTGTGCTGATTCTGCTGCTCAACGCTCTCACCGTCAGACACATTTTAGTGAGCAGCAGAGGACGCAGGAGACTCCGGGCTCACAGCAGCGGGGAGAGTCACAGAGACCCCGAAATGGATAGTCGAAGGAAATCTATCATTTTACTGTTAGTAATCTCGGGGAATTTCATCCTGTTGTGGGCCCTGTTAATGGTGTATATGATTTGGTACCGGATATCCTGGTTGGGTTATCAGTCTGTTTATCTCCCTCATTTTCTGCTGGAATTGTCCTTCATGCTCCAGCTCCTGAGCTGCTCCACAAACACTGCGATTTACGCCGTGACCAAGAGTCAGTTCAGAGAGCAGGTGAAGAATGTGCTGAAATATCCCTTTAATACAATTGTTAAATTAATTCAATGATCAGAGGAGGGGGAGGGGCCTGTCACCATGGAGACAGAGCAGGAGCGTTGTCTGTCATCATGGTCTCAGAGCGGGGGCGGGGCCTATTAGCACGGTGACGGGGCGGAGGCGGGGCCAGTTTCCAGAGTGAAGGAGGAGTGGGGGCGGCGTCTGTTTCCAGGGTGACGGGGAGTGGGGGCCGGGTCTGTTACCAGGGTGACGAGAGTGGGAGCGGGGTCTGCTTCCAGGTTGACGGGGAGTGGAGGCGGGTTCTGTTTCCAGGGTGACGGGGAGTGGGGGCGGAGTCTGTTTCCAGGGTGACGGGAAGTGGGGGCGGGATCTGTTTCCAAGGTGACGGCGAGTGGGGACGGGGTCTGTTTCCAGAGTGACGGGAGTGGGGGCGGGGTCTTTTTTCAGGGTGACGGGTGTGGGGGCGGGTTCTGTATCTTTCTGATTCTTCTCCAATCCCTTTCAAACAAAAAGAATCCTGATAATGATTGACAATCCTTTATAATAATTTATAAACATTTACTGACCTTTACAACCTTTATAAACTGTTTATAATTCTGCCCCTCACTTTGTAAATCTTTATAATATTTATGATTGTCTGCGATTTATTATCCTATATGAGACTTTATTCTAAGTTATAATCTGTTACATTCACTGCCCTGGACAGAAAACATTGAAAATGATCCCCGTGCATGACTCTCAATTCAAACAGACCACAGTGCATATCATTTAAAACGGCCCCAGCACATGTCGCGTAAAATGGCCGCAGTGAAGGTGACATCAAAGAGACCACAGAGCATATCATTTAAAATGGCCGCAACACATGTTGTTTAAAATGGCCGCTGTGCAGCTGACATCAATCAGCCGCATGGAATGTGATTTAAAATGGCCGCAGCACATGTCGCTTAAAATGGCCGCTGTGCAGGTGACATCAAACAGACAACAGTGCATATCATCAGATCGAAGTGGCCTTTGTTAAAATCAGCTGGAGTGGTACTGAGTGACACTAACCCACCAGGAAATAGCCAATTCAATCCAGGCCTATATTAATACCAGATGGAATGGCACAGAGGCCCACTCACACACCAGAAGGAGCCAATTAAATCCAGGCCTATATTAATACCAGCTGGAGTGGTACTGAGTCCCACACACAAACCAGGAAAGAGCCAATTCAATCCAGACCTCTATCAATGCCAGCTGGAGTGGTACTGAGTCCCACTCACGCTCCAGGACAGAACCAATTGAATTGGAGCCGATATTAATTCCAGCTGGAGTGGTACTGACGCTCATTCACACACCGGGAAAGTGCCAATTCAATCCAAGCCCCTATTAATAACAGCTGGAGTGGTCCTGAGTCCCACTTACACACCTGGAAAGAGACAATTGAATCCGAGCCTATATTAATACCAGCTGGAGTGGCAGTGAATCCCACATGCACACCTAGGTATATCAGGAATAAAAGAATGACTAGAGTTAGATTAGGGCCAATCAAGGATTGTAGTGGGAAGTTGTGTGTGTAATCAGAGGAGATAGGGGAAGTGTTAAATGAATATTTTGCGTCAGTATTTACAGTAGAGAAAGAAAATGTTGTTGAGGAGAATACTGAGATTCAGGCTACTAGACTAGGTGGGATTGAGGTTCACAAGGAGGAGGTGTTATCAATTTTGGAAAGTGTGAAAATAGATAAGTCCGCTGGGCCAGATGGGATTTATCCTAGGATTCTCTGGGAAGCTAGGGAGGAGATTGCAGAGCCTTTGTCCTTGATTTTTATGTCGTCATTGTCGACAGGAATAGTGCCGGAAGACTGGAGGATAGCAAATGTTGTCCCCTTGTTCAAGAAGGGAAGTCGAGACAGCCCTGGCAATTATAGACCTGTGAGCCTTACTTCGGTCGTGGGTAAAATGTTGGAAACGGTTATAAGAGACAGGATTTATAATCATCTTGAAAAGAATAAGTTCATTAGAGAGAGTCAGCACGGTTTTGTGATGGGTAGGTCGTGCCTCACAAACCTTATTGAGTTTTTCGAGAATGTGACCAAACAGGTGGATGAGGGTAAAGCAGTGGATGTGGTGTATATTGATTTCAGTAAGGCGTTTGATAAGGTTCCCCACGGTAGGCTATTGCAGAAAATACGGAAGTATGGGGTTGAAGGTGATTTAGAGCTTTGCATCAGATATTGGCTAGCTGAAAGAAGATAGAGGGTGGTGGTTGATGGCAAATGTTCATCCTGGAGTTTAGTTACTAGTGGTGTACCGCAAGGATCTGTTTTGGGGCCATTGCTGTTTGTCATTTATATAAATGACCTGGAAGAGGGTGCAGAAGGGTGGGTTAGTAAATTTGCAGATGACACTAAGGTCGGTAGAGGTGTGGATAGTGCCGAAGGATGTTGTAGTGTACAGAGGGACATAGATAGGCTGCAGAGCTGGGCTGAGAGATGGCAAATGGAGTTTAATGCGGAAAAGTGTGAGGTGATTCACTTTGGAAGGAGTAACAGGAATGCAGAGTACTGGGCTAATGGGAAGTTTCTTGGTAGTGTAGATGAAGAGAGAGATCTTGGTGCCAGGTGCATAAATCCCTGAAAGTTGCTCCCCAGGTTAATAGGGCTATTAAGAAGGCAAAAGGTGTGTTAGCTTTTATTAGTAGGGGGATCGAGTTTCGGAGCCACGAGGTCATGCTGCAGCTGTACAAAACTCTGGTGAAACCGCACCTGGAGTATTGCGTGCAGTTCTGGTCACCGCATTAAAGGAAGGATGTGGAAGCTATGGAAAGGGTGCAGAGGAGATTTAATAGGATGTTGCCTGGTATGGAGGGAAGGTCTTACGAGGAAAGGCTGAGGGACTTGAGGTTGTTTTCGTTGGAGAGAAGGAGGAGGAGAGGTGACTTAATAGAGACATATAAGATAATCAGAGTGTTAGATAGGTTATTCCAGGCCTCTACTAATACCAGCTGCAGTGGAACTGAAACCCATAAACACACCAGGAAAAAGCCAATTTAATCCAAACCTCTATTAATACCAGCTGGAGTAGTATTGCGTCCCTCTCACACCAGGAAAGAGCCAATTCAATCCAGACATCTATTAATACCAGGTGGAGTGGGACTGAGTCTCACTCACACACCAGGAAAGAGCCAATTCAATCCAGGGTTCGATTAACGATAGAGGCAATGGGATTGAGCCCCACTCACACACCAGGAAACATCCAATTCAATCCAGACCTCTATCAATGCCAGCTGGAGTGGTACTGAGTCCCACTCACGCTCCAGGACAGAGCCAATTGAATTGGAGCCGATATTAATTCCAGCTGGAGTGGTACTGTGGGTCATTCACACACCGGGAAAGAACCAATTCAATCCAGGCCTCTATTAATAACAGCTGGAGTGGTCCTGAGTCCCACTTACACACCTGGAAAGAGACAATTGAATCCGAGCCTATATTAATACCAGCTGGAGTGGTAGTGAATCACACACACACACCAGGAAAAAGCCAATTTAATCCAAACCTCTATTAATACCAGCTTGAGTAGTATTGAGTCCCTCTCACACACCAGGAAAGTGCCAATTTAATCCAGACATCTATTAATACCAGGTGGAGTGGGACTGAGTCTCACTCACACACCAGGAAAGAGCCAATTCAATCCAGGGCTCTTCTAATACCAGCTGGAGTGGTACTGAGTCTTACTCACACACCAGAAAAGAGCCAATTCAAGCCAGTTCTCGATTAATACCATTTGGAGTGGTACTGAGCACCACTCACACCAGGGAAGAGCTCAATCAATCCAGGTCTCCACTCATACCAGCTGGAGTGGGACTCAGTCTCACTCACAAACCAGGAAAGAGCCAATTCAATCCAGACCTCGAATAATACCAGCTGGAGTGGCACTGAGTCACAAGTCACACACTTGCAGAAAGCCAACTCAAGCAAGGCTTCTATTAATCCCAGCTGGTGTGGGACTGAGGCCCACTCACACACCAGGAAGGAGCCAATTCAATCCAGACATCTATTAATAGCAGCTGGAGTGGGACTGAGGCCCACTCACACACCAGAAAAGAGCCAATTCAATGCAAACCTTTATTAATACCAGCTGGAGTGGTACTGTGTCTCACGCACACACCAGAAAAGAGCCAATTCAATGCAAACCTTTATTAATACCAGCTGGAGTGGTACTGTGTCTCACGCACACACCAGAAAAGAGCCAATTCAATGCAAACCTTTATTAATACCAGCTGGAGTGGTACTGAGTCCCACTCACATACCAGGAAAGAGCCAATTCAACCCAGGCCTGTATGAATACCAGCTGGAATGGTACTGCGTCTCACTCACACACCAGGAAAGAGCCAATTCAATCCAGACCATTATTAATACCAGCTGTTGTGGCACTGAGTCCCACTCAAACACCAGGGAAGAGACAGTTCATTCCAGGGCTCTATTAACGCCAGCCGCATTGGGATTGAGCCCCACTGACACACCAGGAATGTGCCAATTCAATACAGACCACTATTGATACCAGCTGGAGTGGTATTGAGCCCACTCACACACCAGGAAAGCGGTAGTTCATTCCAGGCTTCCATTAACACAAGCGGGAGTGGAACTGAATCCCACTCACATACCAGGAAGGAGCCAATTCAATCCAGCCTCTATAAATACCAGATGGAGAGGCACTGAGACCCACTCAAACCCCAGAAAGAGCCAATTTATTCCAGGCCTCTATTAATACCAGCTGGAGTGGTACTGAGTCCCACACACATATCGGGAAAGAGCCAGTTCAATCCAGGCCTCTTAATATCAGCAGGAAAGGTACTGAGGCCCACTCACACACCAGGAAAGAGCCAATTGAATCCAGGCCTCCTTTAATAGCATTTGGATTGGTACTGAGCCCCACTCACACACCAGGAAAGAGACAATTTTTTCTAGTCCCCTATTAATACCAGCGGGAGTAGTACTGAGCACAACTCAAACACCAGGGAAGAGCCAATTCAATCCAGTTCTCTACTAATAGCAGCTGGAGTGGTACTGAGTACCACTCACAAACCAGGAAAGAGACAACTCAATCCAGGCCTCTATGTCTACCAGCTGGAGCGGTACTGAGCCCCACTCACAATGCAGAAAAGTGCCAATTCAATCCAGGCCTCTATTAATAATAGCTGGAGCGGTATATAACCCCACTCACACACCAGTCAAGTGCCAATTCACTCCAGGCCTCAATTAATACCAGCTGGAGTGGCATTAACTCCCAACCATACACCAGGAAAGAGCCAGTTCAATGGGAACCTCCATTAATATCAGCTGGAGTGGTACTGAGTCTCACTGACACACCAGTAAAGAGCCAATTCAATCCAGGTTTCTATTAATACCAGCTGGCGTGGTACTCAGCCCCACTCACACACCAGGAAAGAGCCAAATCAATCCAGGATTGCATTAATACCAGCTGCAGTACCAGACTCATAAACCAGAAAAGAGGCAATTCAATGCAGGCGTCTATGAATAGCAGCTGGAGTGTTACTGAGCCCCACTCACATACAAGGAAAGAGCCAATTCAATACAGGCCTCTATTAATACCAGCTGGGGTGGATTAACTCCCACTCATAAACCAGGAAGGTGCCAGTTCAATGGGAACCTCCATTAATACCAGCTGGAGTGGTACTGAGCCCCCAACACACACCAGGAAAGAGCCAATTCAATTCAGGCCTCTATTAATACCAGCTGGAGTGGAATTAACTCCCACTCATCCATCAGTAAAGGACCAGTTCAAAGCGAACCTCCATTAATACCAGCTGGAGTGGTACTGAGCCCCCAACACACACCAGGAAAGAGCCAATTCAATTCAGGCCTCTATTAATACCAGCTGGAGTGGAATTAACTCCCACTCATCCATCAGTAAAGGACCAGTTCAAAGCGAACCTCCATTAATACCAGCTGGAGAGGTAATGAGTCCCACTCATACACCAGAAAGAGCCAATTCAATCCAGGCCTCTTTTAATGCCAGCTGGAATGTTACGGAGTCTCATTCACACACCAGAAAGAGCCAATCAATCCAGGCCTCTATTAATGCCAGCTGGAGTGGTAGTGATCACCAGTCACACACCAGGAAAGAGCCAATTAAATCCAGGCCTCCATTAATTCCAGCTGGAGAGGTACTTAGTCCCACTCACACACCACGGAATCGCCAGTTCATTCCAGGCCTCTATTAATACCAGCTGGAGAGGTAAGGAGTCCCACTCATACACCAGAAACAGCCAATTCAATCCAGGCTTCCAATAATACCAGCTGGAGTGTTACTGAGCCCCACTCACTCACCAATAAAGAGCCAATTCAATCCAGGACTCTATTAATACCAGCTGGAGTGGAATTAACTCCCACTCATACACCAGGAAAGAGCCAATTCAATGGGAACCTCCATTAATACCAGCTGGTGTGGTACTGAGTCTCACTCACACACCAGGAAAGAGCCAATTCAATCCAGCGTTCGATTAGTTTAGTTTAGTTTAGTTTAGAGATACAGCACTGAAACAGGCCCTTCGGCCCACCGAGTCTGTGCCGACCATCAACCACCCATTTATACTAATCCTACACTAATCCCATATTCCTACCACAACCCCACCTGTCCCTGTATTTCCCTACCACATACCTATACAAGTGGCAATTTATAACGGCCAATTTACCTATCAACCTGCAAGTCTTTTGGCTTGTGGGAGGAAACCGGAGCACCCGGAGGAAACCCACGCAGACACAGGGAGAACTTGCAAACTGCACACAGGCAGTACCCAGAATTGAACCTGGGTCGCTGGAGCTGTGAGGCTGCGGTGCTAACCACTGCGCCACTGTGATTAATACCAGCTGGAGTGGAACTGAGCCCCACTCACAGACCAGGAAAGAGCCAATTCAATTCTGGCCTCTATTAATACCAGCTGGAGTGGAATTAACCTCCACTCACACACCAGGAAATATCCAATTCAATCCAGGCCTCTATTTGTACCAGCTGGAGCGGTACTGAGCCCCACTCACACACCAGAAAAGATCCATTTCAATCCAGGCCTCCTTTAATACCAGCTGGAATGGTACTGAGTACCACTCACACACCAGTAAAGAGCCAATTCAATCCAGGCCTCTATTAATACCAGCTGGAGTGGAATTAACTCCCACCCATACACCAGGAAAGAGCCAGTTCAATGGGAACCTCCATTAATACCAGCTGGCGTGGTACTGAGTCTCACTGACACACAAGGAAAGAGCCAATTCAATCCAGGCCTCAACTAATACGATCTGGCGTGGTACTGAGCCTCACTCACTCACCAGGAAAGAGCCAATTCAATCCACTCCTCTATTAACAACATTTGGAGAGGTACTGAGCCACACTCACACACCAGAAAAGTTCCATTTCAATTCAGGCTTCCTTTAATACCAGCTGGAGTGGTTCTCAGTCCCACTCACACTGCAGACAAGTGCCAATTCAATCCAGGCCTCCATTAATACCAGCTGGAGTGGTACTCAGCCCCACTCAAATACCAGAAATGCGCCAATTCAATCCAGGCCTCTATTAATAACAGCTGGAGCGGTATAAAACCCCACTCACACACCAGTAAAGAGCCAATTCAATCAAGGCCTCTACTAATAGCAGCTGGAGATGTACTGAGTGCCACTCACACACCAGAAAGAGCCAATTCAATACAGGACTCTATTAATACCAGCTGATTGGTACTGATACTTGCTCACACAGCAGGAAAGAGCCAATTCAATCCCGTCTTCGCTTAATACCAGCTGGAGTGGTTCTGAGCCCCACTCACTCACCAGTAAAGAGCCAATTCAATCCAGGCCTCTATTAATACTAGCTGGTGTGGAATTAACTCCGACTCATACACCAGGAAAGTGACAATTCAATGGGAACCTCCAGTAATACCAGCTGGAGTGAAATTAACCTCCACTCACACACCAGGAAAGAGCCAATTCAATCCACGCCTCTATTAATATCATTTGGAGTGGTAATGAGCCCCACTCACACACCAGGAAAGAGCCAATTCAATCCACGCCTCTATTAATATCATTTGGAGTGGTACTGTGCCCCACTCACACACCAGGAAATAGCCAGTTCATTCCAGGCCTCTATTTATACCAGCTGGAGCGGTACTGAGCCTCACTCACACACCAGAAAAGATCCATTTCAATCCAGGCGACCTTTCATACCAGCTGGAGTGGTACTGAGTACCACTCACACACCAAGAAAGAGACAACTCAATCCAGGCCTCTATTTGTACCAGCGGGAGTGGTACTGAGCACCACTCACACACCAGAAAAGTTCCATTTCAATCCAGGCTTCATTTAATACCAGCTGGAGTGGTTCTCAGTCCCACTCACACTGCAGAAAATGCCAATTCAATCCAAGCCTCTATTAATACCAGCTGGAGTGGTACTCAGCCCCACTCAAATACCAGGAAAGAGCCAATTCAATCCAGGCCTCTATTAATACCCGCAGGAGTGGTAGTGAACTGCAGTCATTCACCAGGAAAGAGCCAATTAAATCCAACCCTCTATTAATACCAGCTGGAGAGGTACTGATTCCCATTCACACACCAGGAAATAGCCAGTTCATTCCAGGCCTCTATTTATACCAGCTGGAGCGGTACTGAGCCTCACTCACACACCAGGAAAGAGCCAATTCAATCCAGACCTCTATTAATACCAGCTGTAGTGGAATCAACTCACACTCAAACTCCAGGAAAGAGCCGATTCAATTCAGGCCTCTATTAAAACAAGATGGAGTGGCACTGAGTCGCACTCACACACCAGGGAAGAGCCAGTTCATTCCAGGCCTCTAATAATATCAGCTGGAGTGGTCCTGAGTCCCATGCACACATCAGGAAAGAACCAGTTCAATCCAGCCCACTATTAATACCAGCTGGAATGGTACGGAGAATCACTCACACACCAGAAAGAGCCAATCCAATCCAGGCCTCTATTAATACCAGCTGGAGTGGTAGTGAACCCCAGTCACATCCCAGGAAAGAGCCAATTAAATCCAGGCCTCTACTAATACCAGCTGGAGAGGTACTGAGTCCCACTCACACACCACGGAAGAGCCAGTTCATTCCAAGCCTCTATTAACACCAGCTGAAGAGGTACTGAGCCCAACTCACACACAAGGAAAGAACCAGTTCAATCCAGCCCTCTATTAATAGCAGCTGGAGTGGTACTGATTCTTACTCACACAGCAGGAAAAAGCCAATTCAATCCAGGCCTCTATTAATACCAGCGGGAGCGGTACTGAGCCCCACTCACCCCGCAGGAAAGAGCCAATCCAATCCAGGCTTCTATTAATACATGCGGGAGTGGTACTGAGCCCCACACAGACACCAGGAAAGAGCCAATTCAATCCAGGCCTCTATTAATAGCAGCTGGAGTGGCATTCAGTCGCACTCACACATCAGGGAATAGCCAGTTCATTACAGGCCTGTATTAATACCAGCTGGAGTGGGACTGAGTCCCATGTACAAATCAGGAATGAACCAGTTCAATCCAGCCCTCTATTAAAACCAGCTGGAATGGTACAGAGACTCACTCACACACCAGAAAGAGCCAATTCAATCCAGGCCTCTATTAATCCCAGCTGGAGTGGTAGTGAACCCCAGTCACATCCCAGGAATGTGCCAATTAAATCCAGGCCTCTACTAATACCAGCTGGAGAGGTACTGAGTCCCACGCACACACCACGGAAGAGCCAGTTAATTCCAAGCCTCTATTGATACCAGCTGGAGAGGTACTGAGCCCAACTCACACACAAGGAAAGAGCCAATTCAATCCAGGCTTCTATTAATACCAGCTGGAATGGAATCAACTCACACTCGCACACCAGGAAAGAGCCAATTCAAACCAGGCCTCTATTAATATCAGCCGTAGTGGAATCAACTCACACTCAAACGCTAGGGAAGAGCCAACTCAATTCAGGCCACTATTAGTAACAGTTGGAGTGGCACTGAGTCCCAATCACACACCAGGGAAGATCCACTTCATTCCAGGCCTCCATTAATACCAGCCGGAGTGTTACTGAGTCACACTCACACACCAGGAGAGAGCCAATTAAATCCAGGCCTCTGTTAATACCAGCTGGGCAATGAGTCCCACTCATACACCAGAATGAGCCAATTCAATCCAGGCTTCCATTAATACCAGCTGCAGTGGTACTCAGTTCCACGCACACACAAGGAAATAGCCAGTTCAATCCAGGCCTCGATTAATACCAGCTGGAATGGAATTAACCTCCAGTCACACACCAGGAAAGAGCCAGTTCAATCCAGACCTCCATTAATACCAGCTGGAATGGTACAGAGTACCACTCACACACCAGGAAGGAGCTAATTCAATCCACGACACTATTAATAACATTTGGAGTGGTACTGAGTCCCACTCACACACCAGGAAAGAGCCAATTCAATACAGGCCTCTATTAATACCAGCTGGAGTGGCACTGATTCTTACTCACACAGCAGGAAGGAGCCAATTCAATCCAGGCTTCTATTAATACCATCGGGAGCGGTACTGAGTCTCTCTCACACACCGGGAAAGAGAGAATTCAATCCAGACCTCTATTAATACCAGCTGGAGTGGTACTCAGCCCCGCTCACACACCAGAAAGAGCCAGTTCAATCCAAGCCTCTATTGAGACCAGCTGGAGCGGTACTGAGCCCCAGTCAAACACCAGAAAAGTGCCAATTCAATCCAGCCCTCTATTAATACCAGCCGGCGTGGCACTGAGTCCCGCTCACAAACCAGGAAATAGCCAGTTCAATCCAGGCCTCTATTAATAAAAGCTGGAGTGGTACTGAGCCCCACTCACACACCAGGAAAGAGCCGACACAATACAGGCCTCTATTAATACCAGCTGTAGTGTTACTGAGCCCCACTCACACACCAGGAAAGAGTCAATTCAATCCAGGCCTCTATTAATACCAGCTGGAGTGGTACTGAGTCTCTCTCACACACCGGGAAAGAGAGAATTCAATCCAGACCTCTATTAATACCAGCTGGAGTGGTACGCAGCCCCGCTCACACACCAGAAAATTGCCAATTCAATCCAGGCCTCTATTAATACCAGCTGGAGTGGCACTGCATCCCGCTCACAAACCAGGAAATAGCCAGTTCAATTCGGGCCTCTATTAATAAAAGCTGGAGTGGTACTGAGCCCCACTCACACACCAGGAAAGAGCCAACTCAATACAGGCCTCTATTAATACTAGTTGGAGTGGTACTGATTCTTACTCACATAGCAGGAAAGAGCCAATTCAATCCAGGCTTCTATTAATATCAGCGGGAGCGGTACTGAGCACCACTCACACACCAGGGAAGAGCCCCTTCATTCCAGGCCTCTATCAATACCATCTGGAGTGGTACTGAGTCCAATGCACACATCAGGAAAGAATCAGTTCAATCCAGCCCTAGATTAATACCAGCTGGAATGGTACGGAGACTCACTCACACACCAGAAAGAGCCAATTCAATCCAGGCCTCTATTAATACCAGCTGGAGTGGTAGCGAACCCCAGTTACATCCCAGGAAAGAGCCAATTAAATCCAGGCCTCGATTAATATCAGCTGGAGTGGTACGGAGTCACTCTCACATACCAGGAGAGAGACAATTCAATCCAGGCCTCTAGTAATACCACCAGGAGAGAGCCAATTCAATCCAGGCCTCTATTAATACCATCTGGGTAATGAGTCGCACTCATACACCAGAGTGAGCCAATTAAATCCAGGCTTCCATTAATACGAGCTGCAGTGTTACTGAGCCCCACTCACCCAGCAGGAAAGAGTCATTTCAATCCAGGCTTCTATTAATACCAGCGGGAGTGGTACTGAGCCCCACACAGACAACAGGAAAGAGCCAATTCAATCCAGACCTCTCCCCTGCACCTTTCCCCCACTCCCCTTCCCCACTCACTTAACCAACTCCCCTCCCACACTCCCCTCCCCCACTCACATAACCAACTCCCCTCCCAAACACCCCTCACAAACACCCCTCCCCAACTCCCCTCCCACATTCCGCTACCCCACTCCCCTACAGCACGTCCCTCCCCCACTCCCCTCACCAACTCCCATACCCCACTCCCCTACCCCACGCCCCTCCCCCACTCCCTTCCCCCATTCCACTACCTCAATCCCCTCCCCATACATCTACCTCACTCCCCTCCACCACTCCCCTACCCCACTCACCTAACCCACACCCCTCCCCCACTCCCCTCCCCATTACCCTCCCCCACTCCCCTTCCCGCCAAATCCTCACTGCCCTCCCCTACCCTACTCCCCTGCCTCACTCACCTTTCCTCTACCTCCTCACTGCCCTCTCCTCCCCCACTTCCCGACCCCACTCCCCTCCACAACTCCCCTCCCCCACTCCCCTCCCCCACTCCCTTCCACCACTCCAACACCCCACTCACTTCCCCAACTCCCCTCCCCCTCACCCCACCCTCACACGCCTCCCGAACTCCCTTCCCCCACTCCCCTATCCAACTTCCCTCCCCATGTCTCCTCCCCTCCATCTCCTCACTGCCCTCCCCTCCTTAGAGCCAACCCCTACCACACTCCCTGACACCACTCTGCACCCCCACTCCCGATCTCCACTCCCCTACCCCACTACCCAACCCCACTCCCCTCCTCCACTCCCCTGCCACATAACCCTACCGCTCTCCCCTCCCCCACTCCCCTACCCCACTTACATAACCAACTCCCCTCCCACACTCCCCTCCCCCACTCATCCCTCAACTCACCTCCCCAACTCACCTCCCCAACGCACCTCCCCAACGCACCTCCCCAACGCACCTCCCACATTCCCCTACCCAACTCCCCTACCGCATGCCCCTCCCCAACTCTCCTCCCCAACTCCCCTCCCTCACTCCCCATCCCACGCTCCCCTCCCACACTAACCTCCCCCACTCCCCTCCGCACTCCCCTCTCACTCCCCTCCCCCACTCGCCTCTCCAATCCCCTCCCCCACTCTTCTTCCCACTCGCCTCCCCCACTCCCCTCCCCCACTCCCCTCCCACACTAACCGCCCCCACTCCCCTCCCAACTCCCCTCCCCACTCCACTCCACTCCCCTCCCACACTGCCCTACCTCACTCCACTACCCATGTTACCGCCCCCTCACCCCTCCCCCACTCCCTTCCCCCATTCCACTACCTCAATCCCCTCCCCAATACATCCGCCTCACGCCCCTCCCACACTCCCCTACCCCACTCACTTAACACTCATCCCTCCCCCACTCCCCTCCCCATTACCCTCCCCATTCCCCTTCCCGCCAAATCCTCACTGCCCTCCCCTACCCCACTCCCCTACCCCACACCCCTCCCCAACTCCCCTCCCCAACTCCCCTCCCCAACTCCCCTCCCCAACTCGACTCCTTCACTCCCCACCCCAATACCCCTCCCACACTCCCCTCCCCCACTCTCCTCCCCACTCCCCTCCCTCTCTCCCCTCCCCCACCCGCCTCCCCCACTCCCCCACACACTCTCCTCCCCCACTCCCCAACTCCCATCCCCCACTCCCCTCCCACACTAACCTCCCCCACTCCCCTCCCCCTCCCCCCTCCCCCACTCGCCTCCCTCACTCCCCTTCCCCTCTCCCCTTCCCCACCCGCCTCCCCCACTCCCCTCCACCACCCGCCTCCCCCACTCCCCTCCACCACTCCCCAACTCCCTTCCCCCACTCCCCTCCCCCTCTCCCCTCCCCCACCCGCCTCCCCCACTCCCCTCCCCACTCCCCTCCCCCACACCCCAAATTCCCTCCCCCACTCCCCTCTCACACTACCCTCCCCCGCTCCCCTCCCAACTCGCCTCCCCAACTCCACTGTCCCACTCCCCTCCCCCACTCCCCTTCCTCATTCCCCGACCCTACACCCCTTCCCTACACCCCTACCCCACTCCCCTACCCCATACCACTACCCCACTCCCATCCACAATCCCCTGCCGAACACCACGCCCATACACCCCTACCCACCTCTCCTACCCCACTCCCACTCCCCTTCCCTCCACCTCCTCACTGCACTCCAACACCCCACTCCCCTCCCCAACTCCCCTCCCCCTCACCCCACCCCCTCCCCAAATCCCTTCCCCCACTCCCCTATCCCACTCCCTTCCCCAACTCCCCTCCCCTCCATCTCCTCACTGCCCTCCCCTACCCAACTCCCCTCCCCATACCCCTTCCCTCCACATCCTTAGAGCCCACCCCTACCACACTCCCTGACACCACTCTGCACCCCCTCTCCCCATCTCCACTCCCCTACTCCACTACAAAACCCCACTCCACTCCTCCACTCCCCTCCACCATTCCACTACCTCGACCCCCTCCCCATAACCCTACCTCACTCCCCTCCCCCACCCCCCTACCCCACTCACCTAATCAACTCCCCTCCCACACACCCCTCCCACAGTCACCTCCCAACTCACCTCCCCAACTCCCCTCCCCAACTCCCCTCCCCAACTCCCCTCCCAAATTCCCCTACCCCACTCCCCTACCGCACGCCCCTCCCCCACTCCCCTCACAAACTCCCATACCCCGCTCCCCTACCCCACGCCCCTCCCACACTCACCTCCCACACTCACCTCCCACACTCACCTTCCCCAACTCCCCTACCCCAACTCCCCTACCGCACGCATCTCCCCAACTCCCCTCACAAACTCCCATACCCCACTCCCATACCCCAACCCCTCCCCCTTCCCCTCCCCCCACTCCCGTCCACCTCTCCACTTCCCAGCACCTCTTCACTGCCCTCCCTGACCACACTCCCATCCCCACTACCGTTACCCACTCCACACCCACACTCCCCTACCGCACTCCCCTCCACAACTCCCCTACCCCACTCAATGACCCCACATGCCTCCCCCACACACCTACCCCACTCTCCCCCTACTAACCTACCCCACTCCTCTACTACACTCCCCTACCCCACTCCCCGACACCACATCCGTGACCCACTCCCCTACCCAAATCCGCTACCCAACTCTCTGACCCAAATACCCTCCCACCAGGCCCCAGCTGGAGTGGTAGTGAACGCCTGTCACACCCCAGGAAAGAACGAATTCAATCCAGGCCTCTATTAATACCAGCTGGAGTGGTACTGATTCTTACTCACACATCAGGAAAGAACCAGTTCAATCCAGGCATCTATTAATACCAGCTGGAATGGTACGGAATCTCACTCACACACCAGAAATACTCAATTCAATCCAGGCCTCTATTAATACCAGCTGGAGTGGTAGTGAACCCCAGTCGCACCCCAGGAAAGAGCCAATTAAATCCAGGCCTCTACTAACACCAGCTGGAGATGTACTGAGTTCCACTCACACACTAGGAAAGAGCCAGTTCATTCCAGTCCTCTATTAATACCAGCTGGAGTGATACTGACGACACACTCGCACACCGGGAAAGAGCCAATTCAAACTAGGCCTCTATTAATATCAGCTGTAGTGGAATCAACTCACACTCAAATGCAAGGAAAGAGCCAATTCAATTCAGGCCTCTATTAATACTAGCTGGAGTGGCACTGAGTCGCACTCACGCACCAGGGAAGAGCAAATTCATTCCAGGCCTCTATTAATAGCAGCTGGAGTGGTACGGAGCACCATGCACTAATCAGGAAAGAAACAATTCAATCCAGGCCTCTATTAATACCAGCTGGAGTGGTACTGATTCTTACTCAAACAGCAGGAAAGAGCCAATTCAATCCAGGCTTCTATTAATACCAGCGGCAGTTGTACTGAGCCCCACACAGACACCAGGAAAGAGCCAATTCAATCCAGACCTCTATTAATACCAGCTGGAGTGGTCGTGAACCCCAGTCACATCTCAGGAAAGAGCCAATTAAATCCAGGCCTCGACTAATACCACCTGGAGAGGTACTGAGTCCCACTCACACACCACGGAAAAGCCAGTTCATTCCAAGCCTCTATTAATACCAGCTGGAGAGGTACTGAGCCCAACTCACACACAAGGAAAGAGGCAATTCAATCCAGGCTTCTATTAATACCAGCTGGAGTGGAATCATCTCACACTCGCACACCAGGAAAGAGCCAATTCAAACCAGGCCTCTATTAATATCAGCTGTAGTGGAATCAACTCACACTCAAACGCCAGGAAAGAGCCAATTCAATTCAGGCCTCTATTAATACAAGCTGGCGTGGCACTGAGTCACACTCACACACCAGGAAATAGCCAGTTCAATCCAGGCCTCTATTAATACCAGCTGGTATGGTACTGAGTCTCTCTCACACTTTGGAAAAGATAGAATTCAATCCAGACATCCATTAATACAAGCTGGCGTGGTACTGAGCCCCACTCACACACCAGCAAAGAGCCAACTCTATACAGGCCTCTATTAATACCAGCTGGAGTGGTACTGATTCTTACTCACATAGCAGGAAAGAACCAGTTCAATCCAGGCTTCTATTAATACCAGCGGGAGTGGTACTGAGCCCCACTCACACAAGAGGGAAGAGCCAAATCAATCCACAACTCTATGAATACCAGCTGGAGTGGTAGTGAGTCTCTCTCACGCACCAGGAATGAAAAAGTTCAATGCAGACCTCTATTAATATCAGCTGGAGTGGTAGTGAACCCCAGGCATAGCCCTGGAAAGAGCCAATTAAATCGAGGCCTCTACTAATACCAGCTGGAGTGGTAGTGAACCCCAGTCACACCCCAGGAAAGAGCCAATTAAATCGAGGCCTCGACTAATACCAGCTGGAGAGGTACTGAGTCCCACTCACACTCCACGGAAGAGCCAGTTCATTCCAGGCCTCTACTAATAACAGCTGGATATGTACTGAGTCCCACACATACACCAGAAAGAGCCAATTCAATACAGGCATCTAGTAATACCTGCTGGACTGTTACTGAGTCCCACCGACACACCAGGAAAGAGCCAGTTCAATCCAGGCCTCGTTTAATACCAGCTGGAATGGTCCAAGACCCACTCAAACACCAGGAAAGAGCCAGTTCAATCCACGCCTCCATTAATACCAGCTGGAATGGTACTGAGTCCCACTCACACACCAGGAAGGAGCCAATTCTATCCACGCCTCTATTAATACCAACAGGCGAGAGCCAATTCAATACAGGCCTCTACTAATACCAGCTGGGTAATGAGGAACACTCAGACACCAGAATGAGCCAATTCAATCCAGACCTCTATTAATACCAGCTGGAGTGGTACTGAGTCTCTCTCACACTTCGGGAAAGATAGAATTCAATCCAGACCTCCATTAATACCAGATGGAGTGGTACTGAGCCCCACTCACACACCAGGAAAGAGCCAACTCAATACAGGCCTCTATTAATACCAGCTGGAGTAGTACTGATTCTTACTCACACACCAGGTAAGAGCCAATTCAATCAAGGCGTCTATTAATACCAGCGGGAGTGGTACTGAGCCACACTCACCACTCCTGGAAAGAGCCAATTCAATCCATATCTCTATGAATACCAGCTGGAGTGGTACTGAGCCCCACACACTCACCAGGAGAAAGCTAAGTCAATCCAGACCTCTATTAATACCAGCTGGAGTGGTACCGAGTCTCTCTCACGCACCAGGAAAGAAAAAGTTCAATGCAGACCTCTACTAATATCAGCTGGAGTGGTAGTGAACCCCAGTCATACCCAGGGAAAGAGCCAATTAAATCCAGCCCTCCACTAATACCAGCTGGAGAGGTACTGAGTCTCTCTCACACACCAGGAAAGAGCCAATTCAACACAGGCCTCTATTAATACCAGTTGGAGTGGTACTGAGTCTCTCTCACACACCAGGAAAGAGCCAAATCAATTCAGGCCTCTATTAAAACCAGCTGGAGTGGCACTGAGCCACACGCACACACCAAGACGAGCCAACTCAATACAGGCCTCTATTAATACCAGCTGGAGAGGTACTGAGTCCCACTCACACTCCACAGAAGAGCCAGTTCATTCCAGGCCTCTACTAATAACAGCTGGAGAGGTACTGGGCCCCACGCATACTCCTGAAAGAGCCAATTCTATACAGGCATCGATCAGTACCTGCTGGATTGTTACTGAGTCCCACGCACACTCCAGAAAAGAGCCAGTTCAATCCAGGCCTCGATTAATACCAGCTGGAATGGTCCTGAGACCCACTCACGCACCAGGAAAGAGCCAATTCAATCCAGGCCTCGATTACTACCAGCTGGAATGGAATTAACCTCCAGTCACACGCCAGGAACGAGCCAGTTCAATCCAGACCTCCATTAATACCAGCTGGAATGGTACTGAGTCCCACTCACACACCAGGAAAGTGCCAATTCAATCCAGGCCTCTATTAATACCAGCTGGAGTGGAATTAACTCCCCCTCACAGAACAGGAAATAGCCAATTCAATCCAGACATCTATTAATATCAGCTTGTGTGGCACTGAGTCCCACTCACACACCAGGAAGGGGCCTGTTCATTCCCGGTCTCTATTAATACCAGCTGGAGTGGTATTGAGTGCCACTCACACACCAGAGAGAGGCAGTTCTATTCAGGCCTCTATTTATAACAGCTAGAGCGGTACAGAGCCCCACTCACACCACCGAAAAGTTTCACTTCAATCCAGGCCTCCTTTAATAGCAGCAGGAGTGGTACTCAGTCCCACTCGCACACCAGGAAAGAGCCAATTCAATCCAGGCCTCTATTTATATCAGCTGGAGTAGTACAGAGCACCAGTCACACACCAGAAATAGCCAATTCAATCCAGGCCTCTATTGAGACAAGCTGGAGCGGTACTGAGCTCCACTCAAACACCAGAAAAGTGCCAATTCTATCCAGGCCTCTATTAATACCAGCTGGAGTGGCACTGAGTCCCACTCACACACCATAAAATAGCCAGTTCAATCCAGGCCACGAATAAAACCAGCTGGAATGCTACTGAGTCCCACTCTCACCCGGAAAGAGCCAATTCAATCCAGACCTCTATTAATACCAGCTGGAGTGTTACTGAGCCCCACTCACACAGCAGGAAAGAGTCAATTCAATCCAGGCCTCTATTAATACAAGCTGGAGTGGTACTGATTCGTCCACACACAGCAGGAAAGAGCCAATTCAATCCAGGCCTCTATTAATACCAGCGGGATTGGTACTCAACCCCACTCACACACCAGGAAAAAGCCAATTCAATCCAGGCCCCGATTACTACCAGCTGGAGTGGAAGTGAACCCCAGTCACTCCCCAGGAAAGAGCCAATTAAATCCTGGCCTCTACTAATACCAGCTGGAGAGGTACTGAGTCCCATGCGCACACCACGGAAGAGCCAGTTCATTCCAGGCCTCTACTAATACCAGCAGGAGTGTTACTGAGCCCCACGCATACACAAGGAAAGAGCCAGTTCAATACAGGCCTCTATTAATACCAGTTGGAGTGGTAGTGAGTCTCTCTCACACACCAGGAAAGAGCCTATTTAATGAAGGCCTCTATTAAAACCAGCTGGATTGGTACTGAGTCCAACTCACACACCCGGAAAGAGCCAATTCAATCCAGGCTTACATTAATACCAGAGGGAGTGGTACTGAGCCCCACTCACTCACCAGGAAAGAGCCAATTCAATCCAGACGTCTATGAATACCAGCTGGAGTGGTACTGAGCCCCCCTCACACATCAGGAAAGAGCCAATTCAATCCGGGCTTCTATTAATACCAGCTGGAGTGGTACTGAGACTCTCTCGCACACCAGAAAGAGCTAAATCAATCCAGGCCCCTATTAATACCAGTAGGAGTGGAGGTGAACCCCAGTCACTCCCCAGGAAAGAGCCAATTAAATCCTGGCCTCTACTAATACCAGCTGGCGAGGTACTGAGCCCCACGCACACACCACGGAAGAGCCAGTTCATTCCAGGCCTCTATTAATACCAGCTGGAGAGGTACTGAGCCCCACTCACACTCCACGGAAGAGCCTGTTCATTCCAGGCCTCGACTAATACTAGCAGGAGTGTTACTGAACCCCACTCACGCACCAGGAAAGAGCCAATTCAATCCAGGTTTCAATTACTACCAGCAGGGGAGGTACTGAGTCTCTCTCACACTTCGGGAAAGATAGAATTCAATCCAGACCTCCAATAATACCAGCTGGAGTGGTACCGAGCCCCACTCACACACCAGGAAAGAGCCAACTCAATACAGGCCTCTATTAATACCAGCTGGAGTGGTACTGATTCTTACTCACACACCAGGAAAGAGACAATTCAATTCTGGCTTCTATTAATACCAGCTGGAGTGGTACCGAGTCTCTCTCACGCACCAGGAAAGAAACAATTCAATGCAGACCTCTATTAATACCAGCTGGAGTGGTAGTGAACCCCAGTCACACCCCAGGAAAGAGCCAATTAAATCGAGGCCTCTACTAATACCAGCTGGAGAGGTACTGAGTCCCACTCACACTCCACGGAAGAGCCAGTTCATTCCAGGCCTCTACTAATAACAGCTGGATATGTCCTGAGTCCCACACATACACCAGAAAGAGCCAATTCAATACAGGCATCTAGTAATACCTGCTGGACTGTTACTGAGTCCCACCGACACACCAGGAAAGAGCCAGTTCAATCCAGGCCTCGTTTAATACCAGCTGGAATGGTCCTGAGACCCACTCAAACACCAGGAAAGAGCCAGTTCAATCCACGCCTCCATTAATACCAGCTGGAATGGTACTGAGTCCCACTCACACACCAGGAAGGAGCCAATTCTATCCACGCCTCTATTAATAACAGCTGGAATGGAATTAACCTCCAATCACACACAAGGAAAGAGCCAATTCAATCCAGGCCTCTATTAAAACCAACAGGAGAGAGCCAATTCAATACAGGCCTCTACTAATACCAGCTGGGTAATGAGGAACACTCAGACACCAGAATGAGCCAATTCAATCCAGACCTCTATTAATACCAGCTGGAGTGGCACTGAGTCTCTCTCACACTTCGGGAAAGATAGAATTCAATCCAGACCTCCATTAATACCAGCTGGAGTGGTCGTGAGCCCCACTCACACACCAGGAAAGAGCCAACTCAATACAGGCCTCTATTAATACCAGCTGGAGTGGTACTGATTCTTACTCACACACCAGGAAAGAGCCAATTCAATCAAGGCTTCTATTAATACCAGCGGGAGTGGTACTCAGCCCCACTCACCACTCCTGGAAAGAGCCAATTCAATCCATAACTCTGTGAATACCAGCTGGAGTGGTACTGAGCCCCACACACTCACCAGGAGAAAGCTAAGTCAATCCAGACCTCTATTAATACCAGCTGGAGTGGTACCGAGTCTCTCTCACGCACCAGGAAAGAAAAAGTTCAATGCAGACCTCTACTAATATCAGCTGGAGTGGTAGTGAACCCCAGTCATACCCAGGGAAAGAGCCAATTAAATCCAGGCCTCCTCTAATACCAGCTGGAGAGGTACTGAGTCTCTCTCACACACCAGGAAAGAGCCAATTCAATCCAGACATCTATTAATACCAGCTGGATTGCAATCAATTCACACTCAAACGCCAGGTAAGAGCCAAATCAATTCAGGCCTCTATTAATACCAGCTGGAGTGGAATTAACTCCCACTCACAGAACAGGAAATAGCCAATTCAATCCAGACATCTATTAATATCAGCTTGAGTGGCACTGAGTCCCACTCACACACCAGGAAGGAGCCTGTTCATTCCCGGTCTCTATTAATACCAGCTGGAGTGGTATTGAGTGCCATTCACACACCAGAGAGAGGCAGTTCTATTCAGGCCTCTATTTATAACAGCTAGAGCGGTACAGAGCCCCACTCACACAACCGAAAAGATTCACTTCAATCGAGGCCTCCTTTAATAGCAGCAGGAGTGGTGCTCAGTCCCACTCACACAAAAGGAAAGAGTCAATTTAATCCAGGCCTCTATTTATATCAGCTGGAGTACTACAGAGCACCAGTCACACACCAGAAAAGTGCCAATTCAATCCAGGCCTCTATTATTAACAGCTGGAGTGGTACTCAGCCCCACGCACACACCAGAAATAGCCAATTCTATCCAGGCCTCTATTGAGACAAGCTGGAGCGGTACTGAGCTCCACTCAAACACCAGAAAAGTGCCAATTCAATCCAGGCCTCTATTAATACCAGCTGGAGTGGCACTGAGTCCCACTCACACAGCATAAAATAGCCAGTTCAATCCAGGCCTCTATCAAAACCAGCTGGAGTAGTACTGATTCGTCCACACACAGCAGGAAAGAGCCAATTCAATCCAGGCCTCTATTAATACCAGCGGGAGTAGTACTGATTCGTCCACACACAGCAGGAAAGAGCCAATTCAATCCAGGCCTCTATTAATACCAGCGGGATTGGTACTCAACCCCACTCACACACCAGGAAAAAGCCAATTCAATCCAGACATATTTGAATACCAGCTGGAGTGGTACTGAGCCCCCCACACATACCAGGAAAGAGCCAATGCAATCCGGGCCTCTATTAATACCAGTTGGAGTGGTACTGAGACTCTCTCACACACCAGAAAGAGCCAATTCAATCCAGGCCCCTATTACTACCAGCTGGAGTGGAAGTGAACCTCAGTCACTCCCCAGGAAAGAGCCAATTAAATCCTGGCCTCTACTAATACCAGCTGGAGAGGCACTGAGTCCCACGCACACACCACGGAAGAGCCAGTTCATTCCAGTCCTCTATTAATAACAGCTGGAGTGGCACTGAGTCCCACTCACACACCATGAAATAGCCAGTTCAATCCAGGCCTCTATGAATACCAGCTGGAGTGGTACTGAGCCCCCCACACACACCAGGAAAGAGCCAATTCATTCCGGGCCTCTATTAATACCAGTTGGAGTGGTACTGAGACTCTCTCACACACCAGAAAGAGCCAATTCAATCCAGGCCCCTATTACTACCAGCTGGAGTGGAAGTCAACCCCAGTCACTCCCCAGGAAAGAGCCAATTAAATCCTGGCCTCTACTAATACCAGCTGGAGAGGTACTGAGTCCCACGCGCACACCACGGAAGAGCCAGTTCATTCCAGGCCTCTATTAATACCAGCTGGAGAGGTACTGAGCCCCACTCACACTCCACGGAAGAGCCAGTTCATTCCAGGCCTCTACTAATACCAGCAGGAGTGTTACTGAGCCCCACGCATCCACCAGGAAAGAGCCAGTTAAATACAGGCCTCTATTAATACCAGTTGGAGTGGTACTGAGTCTCTCTCACACACCAGGAAAGAGCCAATTTAATGAAGGCCTCTATTAAAACCAGCTGGAATGGTACTGAGTCCAACTCACACACCCGGAAAGAGCCAATTCAATCCAGGCTTATATTAATACCAGAGGGGGTGGTACTGAGCCCCACTCACTCACCAGGAAAGAGCCAATTCAATCCAGACGTCTAGGAATACCAGCTGGAGTGGTACTGAGCCCCCCACACACACCAGGAAAGAGCCAATTCAATCCAGGTTTCAATTACTACCAGCAGGAGAGGTACTGAGTCTCTCAAACACTTCGGGAAAGATAGAATTCAATCCAGACCTCCAATAATACCAGCTGGAGTGGTACTGAGCCCCACTCACACACCAGGAAAGAGCCGACTCAATACAGGCCTCTATTAATACCAGCTGGAGTGGTACTGATTCTTACTCACACACCAGGAAAGAGACAATTCAATTCTGGCTTCTATTAATACCAGCTGGAGTGGTGCCGAGTCTCCCACACACACCAGGAAAGAAACAATTCAATGCTGACCTCTATTAATACCAGCTGGAGTGGTAGTGAACCCCAGTCACACCCCAGGAAAGAGCCAATTAAATCCAGACCACTACTAATACCAGCTGGAGAGGTACTGAGTCCCACTCACACACCACGGAAGAGCCAGTTCATTCCAGGCCTCTATTAATACCAGCTGGAGAGGTACTGAGCCCCGACTCTAACTCCACGGAAGAGCCAGTTCATTCCAGACCTCTACTAATACCAGCTGGAGTGGTACTGAGTCCCACGCACACAGCACGGAAGAGCCAGTTCATTCCACGCCTCTACTAATACCAGCTGGAGTGGTACTGAGTCTCTCTCACACTTCGGGAAAGATAGAATTCAATCCAGACCTCTATTAATACCAGCTGGAGTGTTACCGATTTGTACACACACCCCAGGAAAGAGCCAATTAAATCCAGACAACTATTAATACCATTTGGAGAGGTACTGAGTCCCACTCACACACCACGGAAGAGCCAGTTCATTCCAGGCCTCTATTAATACCAGCTGGAGAGGTACTGAGTCCCACTCTCACTCCACGGAAGAGCCAGTTCATTCCAGGCCTCCACTAATACCAGCGGGAGTGGTCTTGAGACCCACACACACACCAGGAAAGTGCCAAATCAATCCAGGCCTCTATTAATACCAGCTGGAGTGGTACTGAGTCTCTCTCACACACCAGGAAAGCGACAATTCAATCCAGACCTCTCGTAATACCAGCTGGAGTGCAATCAACTCACACTCAAACTCCAGGAAAGAGCCAATTCATTTCAGGCCTCTATTAATACGAGCTGCAGTGGCACTGAGTCCCACGTAGACACCAGGGAAGTGCCAGTTCATTCCCGGCCTCTATTAATACCATCTGGAGTGGTACTGAGTCCCACGCACACATTAGGAAAGAACCAGTTCAATCAGGCCTCTATTACTACCAGCTGGAATTGCACGGACTCCCACTAACACACCAGTAAGAGCCAATTCAATCCAGGCCCCTATTCTACCAGCTGGAGTGGAAGTGAACCAAAGTCACTCCCCAGGAAAGAGCCAATTAAATCCAGGCCTCTACTAATACCAGCTGGAGAGGTACTGAGTCCCACGCACACAGCACGGAAGAGCCAGTTCATTCCAGGCCTCTATTAATACCAGCTGGAGAGGTACTGAGTCCCACGCACACAGCACGGAAGAGCCAGTTCATTCCACGCCTCTACTAATACCAGCTGGAGTGGTACTGAGTCTCTCTCACACTTCGGGAAAGATAGAATTCAATCCAGACCTCCATTAATGCCAGCTGGAGTGGTACTGAGTCCCACTGCCACACCAGGAAAGCGTCAATTCAATCCATACCTCTATGAATACCAGCTGGAGTGGTACTGAGCCCCACAAACAGACCAAGCGAAAGCCAATTCAATCCAGGCCTCTATTAATACCAGCTGGAGTGTTACCGAGTCTCTCTCATGCACCAGGAAAGAAACAATTCAATGCAGACCTCTATTAATACCAGCTGGAGTGGTAGTGAACCCCAGTTACTCCCCAGGAAAGAGTCAATTAAATCCAGACCTCTACTAATACCAGCTGGAGCGGTACTGAGTCCCATTCACACACCACGGATGAACCAGTTCATTCCAGGCCTCTACTAATACCAGCTGGAGAGGTACTGAGTCCCACTCACACTCCACGGAAGACCCAGTTCATTCCAGGCCACTACTAATACCAGCTGGAATGGTCCTGAGACCCACACACACACCAGGAAAGAGCCAATTCAATCCAGGCCTCGATTAATACCAGCTGGAATGGAATTAACCTCCAGTCACACTCCAGGAAAAAGCCAATTCAATCCATACCTCTATTAATTCCAGCTGGAGGGCAATCAACTCACACTCAAACGCCAGGAAAGAGCCAATTCAATTCAGGCCTCTATTAAAACTAGCTGGAGTGGTACTGAGCCCCCCACAAACACCAGGAAAGAGCCAATTCAATCCGGGCATCTAGTAATACCAGTTGGAGTGGTACTGAGACTCACTCACACACCAGTAAGAGCCAATTCAATCCAGGCCCCTATTACTACCAGCTGGAGTGGAAGTGAACCCCAGTCACATCCCAGGAATGTGCCAATTAAATCCTGGCCTCTACTAATACCAGCTGGAGAGGTACTGAGTCTCAAGCACACACCACGGAAGAGCCAGTTCATTCCAGGCCTCTATTAATACCAGCTGGAGAGGTACTGAGCCCCACTCACACTCCACGGAAGAGCCAGTTCATTCCAGGCCTCTACTAATACCAGCAGGAGTGTTACTGAGCCCCACTCACACACCAGGAAAGAGCCAATTCAATACAGGCCTCTATTAATACCAGTTGGAGTGGTACTGAGTCTCTCTCACACACTAGGAAAGAGCCAATTCAATCCAGACATCTATTAATACTAGCTGGAGTGGCACTGAATCCCACTTCGACACAAGGGAAGTGCTAGTTCATTCCCGGCCTCTATTATTACCAGCTGGAGTGGTACAGAGCCCCACGCACACACCAAGAAAGAGCCAACTCAATACAGGCCTCTATTAATACCAGCTGGAGAGGTACTGAGTCCCACTCACACTCCACGGAAGAGCCAGTTCATTCCAGGCCTCTACTAATAACAGCTGGAGAGGTACTGAGCCCCACGCATACTCCAGAAAGAGCCAATTCTATACAGGCATCGATTAGTACCTGCTGGATTGTTACTGAGTCCCACGCACACTCCAGGAAAGAGCCAATTCAATCCAGGCCTCGATTACTACCAGCTCGAATGGAATTAACCTCCAGTCACACACCAGGAACGAGCCAGTTCAATGCAGACCTCTAATAATACCAGCTGGAATGGTACTGAGTCCCACTCACACACCAGGAAAGTGCCAATTCAATCCAGCCATCTATTAATACCAGCTGGAGTGGAATTAACTCCCACTCACAGAACAGGAAATAGCCAATTCAATCCAGACATCTATTAATATCAGCTTGAGTGGCACTGAGTCCCACTCACACACCAGGAAGGAGCCTGTTCATTCCCGGTCTCTATTAATACCAGCTAGAGCGGTACAAAGCCCCACTCACACCACAGAAAAGTTTCACTTCAATCCAGGCCTCCTTTAATAGCAGCAGGAGTGGTACTCAGTCCCACTCACACACCTGGAAAGAGCCAATTCAATCCAGGCCTCTATTTATATCAGCTGGAGCAGTACAGAGCTCCAGTCACACACCAGAAAAGTGCCAATTCAATCCAGGCCTCTATTATTACCAGCTGGAGTGGTACTCAGCCCCACTCACAGTCCAGAAATAGCCAATTCAATCCAGGCCTCTATTGAGACCAGCTGGAGCGGTACTGAGCTCCACTCAAACACCAGAAAAGTGCCAATTCAACCCAGGCCTCTATTAATACCAGCTGGAGTGGCACTGAGTCCCACTCACACACCATAAAATAGCCAGTTCAATCCAGGCCTCTAATAAAACCAGCTGGAATGGTACTGAATCCCTCTCACACACCCGGAAAGAGACAATTCAATCCAGACCTCTATTAATACCAGCTGGAGTGTTACTGAGCCCCACTCACACACCAGGAAAGAGTCAATTCAATCCAGGCCTCTATTAATACCAGCTGGAGTGGTACTGATTCGTCCACACACAGCAGGAAAGAGCCAATTCAATCCAGGCCTCTATTAATACCAGCGGGAGTGGAACTCAACCATACTCACACACCAGGAAAAAGCCAATTCAATCCAGGATTCCATAAATACCAGCAGGAGTGGTACTCAACCCCACTCGCACACCAGGAAAGAGCCAATTCAATCCAGACCTCTATGAATACCAGCTGGAGTGGTACTGAGCACCCCACACACACCAGGAAAGAGCCAATTCAATCCGGGCCTCTATTAATACCAGTTGGAGTGGTACTGAGACGCTCTCACACACCAGAAAGTGCCAATTCTATCCAGGCCCCTATTGCTACCAGCTGGAGTGGAAGTGAACCCCAGTCACTCCCCCGGAAAGAGCCAATTAAATCCTGGCCTCTACCAATACCAGCTGGAGAGGTACTGAGCACCCCACACACACCAGGAAAGAGCCAATTCAATCCGGGCCTCTATTAATACCAGTTGGAGTGGTACTGAGACTCTCTCACACACCAGAAAGTGCCAATTCTATCCAGGCCCCTATTGCTACCAGCTGGAGTGGAAGTGAACCCCAGTCACTCCCCCGGAAAGAGCCAATTAAATCCTGGCCTCTACCAATACCAGCTGGAGAGGTACTGAGTCCCACGCACACACCACGGAAGAGCCAGTTCATTCCAGGCCTCTATTAATACCAGCTGGAGTGGCACTGAGTCCCACTCACACACCATGAAATAACCAGTTCAATCCAGGCCTCTATGAATACCAGCTGGAGTGGTACTGAGCCCCCCACACACACCAGGAAAGAGCCAATTCAATCCCGGCCCCCATTAATACCAGTTGGAGTGGTACTGAGACTCTCTCACACACCAGAAAGAGCCAATTCAATCCAGGCCCATATTACTACCAGCTGGAGCGGAAGTGAACCCCAGTCACTCCCCAGGAAAGAGCTAATTAAATCCTGGCCTCTACTAATACCAGCTGGAGAGGTACTGAGTACCACGCACACACCACGGAAGAGCCAGTTCATTCCAGGCCTCTATTAATACCAGCTGGAGTGTTACTGAGCCCCACTCACATACCAGGAAAGAGCAAATTCAATACAGGCCTCTATTAATACCAGTTGGAGTGGTACTGAGTCTCTCTCACACACCAGGAAAGAGCCAATTTCATGCTGACCTCCACGAATTACGGCTGGAGTGGTACTGAGACCCCACACACACCAGGAAAGAGCCAATTCAATCCAGGCCTCGATTTATATCAGCTGGAGCAGGACAGAGCTCCAGTCACACACCAGAAAAGTGCCAATTCAATCCAGGCCTCTATTATTACCAGCTGGAGTGGTACTCAGCCCCACTCACACACCAGAAATAGCCAATTCAATCCAGGCCTCTATTGAGACCAGCTGGAGCGGTACTGAGCTCCACTCAAACACCAGAAAAGTGCCAATTCAACCCAGGCCTCTACTAATACCAGCTGGAGTGGTACTGAGTCTCTCTCACAAACCAGGAAAGAGCCAATTTAATCCTGACCTCTATGAATCCCGGCTGGAGTGGTACTGAGACCCCACACACACCAGGAAAGAGCAAATTCAATCCAGGCCTCTATTTATATCAGCTGGAGCAGTACAGAGCTCCAGTCACACACCAGAAAAGTGCCAATTCAATCCAGGCCTCTATTATTACCAGCTGGAGTGGTACTCAGCCCCACCCACACACCAGAAATAGCCAATTCAATCCAGGCCTCTATTGAGACCAGCTGGAGCGGTACTGAGCTCCACTCAAACACCAGAAAAGTGCCAATTCAACCCAGGCCTCTATTAATACCAGCTGGAGTGGCACTGAGTCCCACTCACACACCATAAAATAGCCAGTTCAATCCAGGCCTCTAATAAAACCAGCTGGAATGGTACTGAGTCGCTCTCACACACCCGGAAAGAGACAATTCAATCCAGACCTCTATTAATACCAGCTGGAGTGTTACTGAGCCCCACTCACACACCAGGAAAGAGTCAATTCAATCCAGGCCTCTATTAATACCAGCGGGAGTGGTACTCAACCCCACTCACACGCCAGGAAAGAGCCAATTCAATCCAGGATTCCATAAATACCAGCAGGAGTGGTACCCTACCCCACTAACACACCAGGAAAGAGCCAATTCAATCCAGACCTCTATGAATACCGGCTGGAGTGGTACTGAGCCCCCCACACACACCAGGAAAGAGCCAATTCAATCCGGGCCTCTATTAATACCAGTTGGAGTGGTACTGAGACTCGCTCACACACCAGAAAGCGCCAATTCTATCCAGGCCCCTATTGCTACCAGCTGGAGTGGAAGTGAACCCCAGTCACTCCCCCGGAAAGAGCCAATTAAATCCTGGCCTCTACCAATACCAGCTGGAGAGGTACTGAGTCCCACTCACACACCATGAAATAGCCAGTTCATTCCAGGCCACTATGAATACCAGCTGGAGTGGTACTGAGCCCCCCACACACACCAGGAAAGAGCCAATTCAATCCCGGCCTCTATTAATACCAGTTGGAGTGGTACCCTACCCCACTAACACACCAGGAAAGAGCCAATTCAATCCAGACCTCTATGAATACCGGCTGGAGTGGTACTGAGCCCCCCACACACACCAGGAAAGAGCCAATTCAATCCCGGCCTCCATTAATACCAGTTGGAGTGGTACTGAGACTCTCTCACACACCAGAAAGAGCCAATTCAATCCAGGGCCATATTACTACCAGCTGGAGTGGAAGTGAACCCCAGTCACTCCCCAGGAAAGAGCCAATTAAATCCTGGCCTCTACTAATACCAGCTGGAGAGGTACTGAGTACCACGCACACACCACGGAAGAGCCAGTTCATTTCAGACCTCTATTAATACCAGCTGGAGAGGTACTGAGTCTCTCTCACACACCAGGAAAGAGCCAATTCAACACAGGCCTCTATTAATACCAGTTGGAGTGGTACTGAGTCTCTCTCACACACCAGGAAAGAGCCAAATCAATTCAGGCCTCTATTAAAACCAGCTGGAGTGGCACTGAGCCACACGCACACACCAAGACGAGCCAATTCAATACAGGCCTCTATTAATACCAGTTGGAGTGGTACTGAGTCTCTCTCACCCACCAGGAAAGAGCCAATTTAATCCTGACCTCTATGAATACCGGCTGGAGTGGTACTGAGACTCCACACACACCAGGAAAGAGCCAATTCAATACAGGCCTCTATTAATACCAGCTGGAGTGCAGTCAATTCACACTCAAACGCCAGGAAAGAGCCAATTCAATTCAGACCTCTATTAATACTAGCTGGAGTGGCACTGAATCCCACTTAGACACAAGGGAAGTGCTAGTTCATTCCCGGCCTCTATTAATACCAGCTGGAGTGGTACTGATCCCCACGCACACACCAAGAAAGAGCCAACTCAATACATGACTCTATTAATACCAGCTGGAGAGGTACTGAGTCCCACTCACACTCCACGGAAGAGCCAGTTCATTCCAGGCCTCTGCTAATAACAGCAGGAGTGGTACTGAGTCCCACTCATACTCCAGAAAGAGCCAATTCTATACAGGCATCGATTAGTACCTGCTGGATTGTTACTGAGTCCCACGCACACACCAGGAAAGAGCCAGTTCAATCCAGGCCTCGATTAATTCCAGCTGGAATGGTTCTGAGACCCACTCACGCACCAGGAAATAGCCAATTCAATCCAGGCCTCGATTACTACCAGCTGGAATGGAATTAACCTCCAGTCATACAACAGGAAAGAGCCAGTTCAATCCAGACCTCCATTAATACCAGCTGGAATGGTACTGAGTCCCACTCACACATCAGGAAAGTGCCAATTCAATCCAGGCCTCTATTAATACCAGCTGGAGTGGAATTAACTCCCACTCACAGAACAGGAAATAGCCAATTCAATCCAGACATCTATTAATATCAGCTTGAGTGGCCCTGAGTCCCACTCACACACCAGGAAGGAGCCTGTTCATTCCAGGCCTCTATTAATACCAGCTGGAGTGGTATTGAGTGCCACTCACGCACCAGAGAGAGGCAGTTCTATCCAGTCCTCTATTTATAACAGCTGGAGCGGTACAGAGCCCCACTGACACCCCAGAAATGTTTCACTTCAATCCAGGCCTCCTTTAATAGCAGCAGGAGTGGTACTCAGTCCCACTCACACAAAAGGAAAGAGCCAATTCAATCCAGGCCTCTATTTATATCAGCTTGAGTTGTACAGAGCACCAGTCACACACCAGAAAAGTGTCAATTCAATCCAGGCCTCTATTATTACCAGCTGGAGTGGTACTCAGCCCCACGCACATACCAGAAATAGCCAAATCAATCCAGGCCTCTATTGAGACCAGCTGGAGCGGTACTAAACTCCACTCAAACACCGGAAAAGTGCCAATTCACTCCAGGCCTCTATTAATACCAGTTGGAGTGGCACTGAGTCCCACTCACACACCATGGAAAAGCCAGTTCAGTCCAGGCCTCTATTAAAACCAGCTGGAATGGTACTGAGTCCAACTCACACACCCGGAAAGAGCCAATTCAATCCAGACCTCCATTAATACCAGCTGGAGTGTTACTGAGCCCCACTCACTCACCAGGAAAGAGTCAATTCAATCCAGACCTCTATTAATACCAGCTGGAGTGTTACTGAGCCCCACTCACTCACCAGGAAAGAGTCAATTCAATCCAGGCCTCTATTAATACCAGCTGGAGTAGCACTGAGTCTCTCACACACACCAGGAAAGAGCCAAATCAATACAGGCCTCTATTACTACCAGCTGGAGTGGTACTGATTCGGACACACACAGCAGGAAAGAGCCAATTCAATCCAGGCTTCTATTAATACCAGAGGGAGTGGTACTGAGCCCCACTCACTCACCAGGAAATAGCCAATTCAATCCAGACCTCTATGAATACCAGCTGGAGTGGTACTGAGCCCCCCACACGCACCAGAAAAGAGCCAATTCAATCCGGGCTTCTATTAATACCAGCTGGAGTGGTACTGAGAATCTCTCGCAAACCAGAAAGAGATAAATCAATCCAGGCCCCTATTAATACCAGCAGGAGTGGAGGTGAACCCCAGTCACTCCCCAGGAAAGAGCCAATTAAATCCTGGCCTCTACTAATACCAGCTGGTGAGGTTCTGAGCCCCACGCACACACCACGGAAGAGCCAGTTCATTCCAGGCCTCGACTAATACCAGCAGGAGTGTTACTGAACCCCACTCACACACCAGGAAAGAGCCAATTCAATCCAGGTTTCAATTACTACCAGCAAGAGAGGTACTGGGTCTCTCTCACACTTCGGGAAAGATAGAATTAAATCCAGACCTCCAATAATACCAGCTGGAGTGGTACTGAGCCCCACTCACACACCAGGAAAGAGCCAACTCAATACAGGCCTCTATTAATACCAGCTGGATTGGTACTGATTCTTACTCACACACCAGGAAAGAGCCAATTCAATCCAGGCCCCTATTCTACCAGCTGGAGTGGAAGTGAACCAAAGTCACTCCCCAGGAAAGAGCCAATTAAATCCAGGCCTCTACTAATACCAGCTGGAGAGGTACTGAGTCCCACGCACACAGCACGGAAGAGCCAGTTCATTCCAGGCCTCTATTAATACCAGCTGGAGAGGTACTGAGTCCCACTCACACTCCACGGAAGAGCCAGTTCATTCCACGCCTCTACTAATACCAGCTGGAGTGATACTGAGTCTCTCTCACACTTCGGGAAAGATAGAATTCAATCCAGACCTCCATTAATACCAGCTGGAGTGGTACTGAGTCCCACTCCCACACCAGGAAAGCGTCAATTCAATCCATACCTCTATGAATACCAGCTGGAGTGGTACTGAGCCCCACAAACAGACCAAGCGAAATCCAATTCAATCCAGGCCTCTATTAATACCAGCTGGAGTGGTACCGAGTCTCTCTCATGCACCAGGAAAGAAACAATTCAATGCAGACCTCTATTAATACCAGCTGGAGTGGTAGTCAACCCCAGTTACACCCCAGGAAAGAGCCAATTAAATCCAGACCTCAACTAATACCAGCTGGAGAGGTACTGAGTCCCATTCACACACGACGGAAGAACCACTTCATTCCAGGGCTCTACTAATACCAGCTGGAGAGGTACTGAGTCCCACTCACACTCCACGGAAGACCCAGTTCATTCCAGGCCACTACTAATACCAGCTGGAATGGTCCTGAGACCCACTCACACACCAGGAAAGAGCCAATTCAATCCAGGCCTCGATTAATACCAGCTGGAATGGAATTAACCTCCAGTCACACTCCAGGAAAAAGCCAATTCAATCCATACCTCTATTAATACCAGCTGGAGGGCAATCAACTCACACTCAAACGCCAGGAAAGAGCCAATTCAATTCAGGCCTCTATTAAAACTAGCTGGAGTGGTACTGAGCCCCCCACAAACACCAGGAAAGAGCCAATTCAATCCGGGCATCTAGTAATACCAGTTGGAGTGGTACTGAGACTCACTCACACACCAGTAAGAGCCAATTCAATCCAGGCCTCTATTACTACCAGCTGGAGTGGAAGTGAACCTCAGTCACACCCCAGGAAAGAGCCAATTAAATCCTGGCCTCTACTAATACCAGCTGGAGAGGTACTGAGTCTCAAGCACACACCACGGAAGAGCCAGTTCATTCCAGGCCTCTATTAATACCAGCTGGAGAGGTACTGAGCCCCACTCACACTCCACGGAAGAGCCAGTTCATTCCAGGCCTCTATTAATACCAGCTGGAGAGGTACTGAGTCCCACTCACACTCCACGGAAGAGCCAGTTCATTCCAGGCCTCTACTAATACCAGCAGGAGTGTTACTGAGCCCCACTCACACACCAGGAAAGAGCCAATTCAATACAGGCCTCTATTAATACCAGTTGGAGTGGTACGGAGTCTCTCTAACACACCAGGAAAGAGCCAATTTAATCCAGACCTCTATGAATACCGACTGGAGTGGTACTGAGATCCCACACACACCAGGAAAGAGCCAATTCAGTCCAGGCCTCTATTAATACCAGTTGGAGTGGTACTGAGTCTCTCTCACACACCAGGAAAGAGCCAATTCAATCCAAACATCTATTAATACTAGATGGAGTGGCACTGAATCCCACTTCGACACAAGGGAAGTGCTAGTTCATTCCCGGCCTCTATTATTACCAGCTGGAGTGGTACTGAGCCCCACGCACACACCAAGAAAGAGCCAACTCAATACAGGCCTCTATTAATACCAGCTGGAGTGGTACTGAGCCCCACGCATACTCCAGAATGAGCCAATTCTATACAGGCATCGATTAGTACCTGCTGGATTGTTACTGAGTCCCACGCACACTCCAGGAAAGAGCCAGTTCAATGCAGGCCTCGATTAATACCAGTTGGAATGGTCCTGAGACCCACTCACGCACCAGGAAAGAGCCAATTCAATCCAGGCCTCGATTACTACCAGCTGGAATGGAATTAACCTCCAGTCACACACCAGGAACGAGCCAGTTCAATGCAGACCTCTAATAATACCAGCTGGAATGGTACTGAGTCCCACTCACACACCAGGAAAGTGCCAATTCAATCCAGTCCTCTATTAATACCAGCTGGAGTGGAATTAACTCCCACTCACAGAACAGGAAATAGCCAATTCAATCCAGACATCTATTAATATCAGCTTGAGTGGCACTGAGTCCCACTCAAACACCAGGAAGGAGCCTGTTCATTCCCGGTCTCTATTAATACCAGCTGGAGTGGTATTGAGTGCCACCCACACACCAGAGAGAGGCAGTTCTATTCAGGCCTCTATTTATAACAGCTAGAGCGGGACAGAGCCCCACTCACACCACAGAAAAGTTTCACTTCAATCCAGGCCTCCTTTAATAGCAGCAGGAGTGGTACTCAGTCCCACTCACACACCAGGAAAGAGCCAATTCAATCCAGGCCTCTATTTATATCAGCTGGAGTAGTACAGAGCTCCAGTCACACACCAGAAAAGTGCCAATTCAATCCAGGCCTCTATTATTACCAGCTGGAGTGGTACTCAGCCCCACTCACACACCAGAAATAGCCAATTCAATCCAGGCCTCTATTGAGACCAGCTGGAGCGGTACTGAGCTCCACTCAAACACCAGAAAAGTGCCAATTCAACCCAGGCCTCTATTAATACCAGCTGGAGTGGCACTGAGTCCCACTCACACACCATAAAATAGCCAGTTCAATCCAGGCCTCCAATAAAACCAGCTGGAATGGTACTGAGTCCCTCTCACACACCCGGAAAGAGACAATTCAATCCAGACCTCTATTAATACCAGCTGGAGTGTTACTGAGCCCCACTCACACACCAGGAAAGAGTCAATTCAATCCAGGCCTCTATTAATACCAGCGGGAGTGGTACTCAACCCCACTCACACACCAGGAAAGGGCCAATTCTATCCAGGATTCCATAAATACCAGCAGGAGTGGTACTCAACCCCACTTACACACCAGGAAAGAGCCAATTCAATCCAGGCCTCTATTTATATCAGCTGGAGTAGTACAGAGCTCCAGTCACACACCAGAAAAGTGCCAATTCAATCCAGGCCTCTATTATTACCAGCTGGAGTGGTACTCAGCCCCACTCACACACCAGAAATAGCCAATTCAATCCAGGCCTCTATTGAGACCAGCTGGAGCGGTACTGAGCTCCACTCAAACACCAGAAAAGTGCCAATTCAACCCAGGCCTCTATTAATACCAGCTGGAGTGGCACTGAGTCCCACTCACACACCATAAAATAGCCAGTTCAATCCAGGCCTCTAATAAAACCAACTGGAATGGTACTGAGTCCCTCTCACACACCCGGAAAGAGACAATTCAATCCAGACCTCTATTAATACCAGCTGGAGTGTCACTGAGCCCCACTCACACACCAGGAAAGAGTCAATTCAATCCAGGCCTCTATTAATACCAGCTGGAGTGGTACTGATTCGTACACACACAGCAACAAAGAGCCAATTCAATCCAGGCCTCTATTAATACCAGCGGGAGTGGTACTCAACCCCACTCACACACCAGGAAAGAGCCAATTCAATCCAGGATTCCATAAATACCAGCAGGAGTGGTACTCAACCCCACTCACACACCAGGAAAGAGCCAATTCAATCCAGACCTCTATGAATACCAGCTGGAGTGGTACTGAGTCCCCCCAACCACACCAGGAAAGAGCCAATTCAATCCGGGCCTCTATTAATACCAGTTGGAGTGGTACTGAGACTCTCTCACACACCAGAAAGCGCCAATTCTATCCAGGCCCCTATTGCTACCAGCTGGAGTGGAAGTGAACCCCAGTCACTCCCCCGGAAAGAGCCAATGAAATCCTGGCCTCTACCAATACCAGCTGGAGAAGTACTGAGTCCCACGCACACACCACGGAAGACCCAGTTCATTCCAGGCCTCTATTAATACCAGCTGGAGTGGCACTGAGTCCCACTCACACACCATGAAATAGCCAGTTCAATCCAGGCCTCTATGAATACCAGCTGGAGTGGTACTGAGCCTCCCACACACACCAGGAAAGAGCCAATTCAATCCCGGCCTCCATTAATACCAGTTCGAGTGGTACTGAGACTCTCTCACACACCAGAAAGAGCCAATTCAATCCAGGCCCATATTACTACCAGCTGGAGTGGAAGTGAACCCCAGTCACGCCCCAGGAACGAGCCAATTAAATCCTGGCCTCTACTAATACCAGCTGGAGAGGTACTGAGTACCACGCACACACCACGGAAGAGCCAGTTCATTCCAGGCCTCTATTAATACCAGCTGGAGAGGTACTGAGCCCCACTCACACTCCACGGAAGAGCCAGTTCATTGCAGGCCTCTACTGATACCAGCAGGAGTGTTACTGAGCCCCACTCACACACCAGGAAAGAGCCAATTCAATACAGGCCTCTATTAATACCAGTTGGAGTGGTACTGAGTCTCTCTCACACACCAGGAAAGAGCCAATTTAATCCTGACCTCTATGAATACCGGCTGGAGTGGTACTGAGACCCCACACACACCAGGAAAGAGCCAATTCAATACAGGCCTCTATTAATACCAGCTGGAGTGCAGTCAATTCACACTCAAACGCCAGGAAAGAGCCAATTCAATTCAAACATCTATTAATACTAGCTGGAGTGGCACTGAATCCCACTTAGACACAAGGGAAGTGCTAGTTCATTCCCGGCCTCTGTTAATACCAGCTGGAGTGGTACTGATCCCCACGCACACAGCAAGAAAGAGCCAACTCAATACAAGACTCTATTAATACCAGCTGGAGAGGTACTGAGTCCGACTCACACTCCACGGAAGAGCCAGTTCATTCCAGGCCTCTACTAATAACAGCAGGAGAGGTACTGAGTCCCACTCATACTCCAGAAAGAGCCAATTCTATACAGGCATCGATTAGTACCTGCTGGATTGTTACTGAGTCCCACGCACACACCAGGAAAGAGCCAGTTCAATCCAGGCCTCGATTAATTCCAGCTGGAATGGTTCTGAGACCCACTCACGCACCAGGAAATAGCCAATTCAATCCAGGCCTCGATTACTACCAGCTGGAATGGAATTAACCTCCAGTCATACAACGGGAAAGCGCCAGTTCAATCCAGACCTCCATTAATACCAGCTGGAATGGTACTGAGTCCTACTCATGCACCAGGAAAGTGCAAATTCAATCCAGGCCTCTATTAATACCAGCTGGAGTGGAATTAACTCCCACTCACAGAACAGGAAATAGCCAATTCAATCCAGACATCTATTAATATCAGCTTGAGTGGTCCTGAGTCCCACTCACACACCAGGAAGGAGCCTGTTCATTCCAGGCCTCTATTAATACCAGCTGGAGTGGTATTGAGTGCCACCCACGCACCAGAGAGAGGCAGTTCTATCCAGTCCTCTATTTATAACAGCTGGAGCGGTACAGAGCCCCACTGACACCCCAGAAATGTTTCACTTCAATCCAGGCCTCCTTTAATAGCAGCAGGAGTGGTACTCAGTAACTCTCACACAAAAGGAAAGAGTCAATTCAATCCAGGCCTCTATTTATATCATCTGGAGTTGTACAGAGCACCAGTCACACACCAGAAAAGTGTCAATTCAATCCAGGCCTCTATTATTACCAGCTGGAGTGGTACTCAGCCCCACGCACATACCAGAAATAGCCAAATCAATCCAGGCCTCTATTGAGACCAGCTGGAGCGGTACTCAGCTCCACTCAAACACCGGAAAAAGTGCCAATTCACTCCAGGCCTCTATTAATACCAGTTGGAGTGGCACTGAGTCCCACTCACACACCATGAAAAAGCCAGTTCAATCCAGGCCTCTATTAAAACCAGCTGGAATGGTACTGAGTCCAACTCACACACCCGGAAAGAGCCAATTCAATCCAGACCTCCATTAATACCAGCTGGAGTGTTACTGAGCCCCACTCACTCACCAGGAAAGAGTCAATTCAATCCAGACCTCTATTAATACCAGCTGGAGTGTTACTGAGCCCCACTCACTCACCAGGAAAGAGTCAATTCAATCCAGGCCTCTATTAATACCAGCTGGAGTAGCACTGAGTCTCTCTCACACACCAGGAAAGAGCCAAATCAATACAGGCTTCTATTACTACCAGCTGGAGTGGTACTGATTCGGACACACACAGCAGGAAAGAGCCAATTCAATCCAGGCTTCTATTAATACCAGAGGGAGTGGTACTGAGCCCCACTCACTCATCAGGAAAGAGCCAATTCAATCCAGACCTCTATGAATACCAGCTGGAGTGGTACTGAGCCCCCCACACGCACCAGAAAAGAGCCACTTCAATCCGGGCTTCTATTAATACCAGCTGGAGTGGTACTGAGAATCTCTCGCAAACCAGAAAGAGCTAAATCAATCCAGGCCCCTATTAATACCAGCAGGAGTGGAGGTGAACCCCAGTCACTCCCCAGGAAAGAGCCAATTAAATCCTGGCCTCTACTAATACCAGCTGGTGAGGTACTGAGCCCCACGCACACACCACGGAAGAGCCAGTTCATTCCAGGCCTCGACTAATACCAGCAGGAGTGTTACTGAACCCCACTCACGCACCAGGAAAGAGCCAATTCAATCCAGGTTTCAATTACTACCAGCAGGAGAGGTACTGAGTCTCTCTCACACTTCGGGAAAGATAGAATTCAATCCAGACCTCCAATAATACCAGCTGGAGTGGTACTGAGCCCCACTCACACACCAGGAAAGAGCCAACTCAATACAGGCCTCTATTAATACCAGCTGGAGTGGTACTGAGCCCCACTCACACACCAGGAAAGAGCCAACTCAATACAGGCTTCTATTAATACCAGCTGGAGTGGTACCGAGTCTCTCTCACGCACCATGAAAGAAACAAATCAATGCAGACCTCTATTAATACCAGCTGGAGTGGTAGTGAACCCCAGTCACACCCCAGGAAAGAACCAATTAAATCCAGACCACTACTAATACCAGCTAGAGTGGTACTGAGCCCCACTCACACACCAGGAAAGAGCCAACTCAATACAGGCCTCTATTAATACCAGCTGGATTGGTACCGAGTCTCTCTCACGCACCATGAAAGAAACAATTCAATGCAGACCTCTATTAATACCAGCTGGAGTGGTAGTGAACCCCAGTCACACCCCAGGAAAGAACCAATTAAATCCAGACCACTACTAATACCAGCTGGAGAGGTACTGAGTCCCACTCACACACCACGGAAGAGCCAGTTCATTCCAGGCCTCTATTAATACCAGCTGGAGAGGTACTGAGCCCCCACTCTCACTCCACGGAAGAGCCAGTTCATTCCAGGCCTCTAAAAATACCAGCTGGAATGGTCCTGAGACCCAATCAAACACCAAGAAAGAGCCAACTCAATACAGGCCTCTATTAATTCCAGCTGGGGAGAGTTACTGATTCGTACACACACCCCAGGAAAGAGCCAATTAAATCCAGACCACTATTAATACCAGTTGGAGAGGTACTGAGTCCCACTCACACACCACGGAAGAGCCAGTTCATTCCAGGCCTCTATTAATACCAGCTGGAGAGGTACTGAGCCCCACTCTCACTCCACTGAAGAGCCAGTTCATTCCAGGCCTCTACTAATACCAGCGAGAGTGGTATTGAGCCCCACTCACACACCAGGATTGTGCCAAATCAATCCAGGCCTCTATTAATACCAGCTGGAGTGGTACTGAGTCTCTCTCACACACCAGGAAAGAGACAATTCAATCCAGACCTCTAGTAATACCAGCTGGAGTGCAATCAACTCACACTCAAACTCCAGGAAAGAGCCAATTCATTTCAGGCCTCTATTAATACGAGCTGCAGTGGCACTGAGTCCCACTTAGACACCAGGGAAGTGCCAGTTCATTTCCGGCCTCTATTAATGCCATCTGGAGTGGTACTGAGTCCCATGCACACATCAGGAAAGAACCAGTTCAATCCAGGCCTCTATTAATACCAGCTGGAATTACACGGACTCCCACTAACACACCAGAAAGAGCCAATTCAATCCAGGCCCCTATTCTACCAGCTGGAGTGGAAGTGAACCAAAGTCACTCCCCAGGAAAAGAGCCAATTAAATCCAGGCCTCTACTAATACCAGCTGGAGAGATACTGAGTCCCACGCACACAGCACGGAAGAGCCAGTTCATTCCAGCACTCTATTAATACCAGCTGGAGAGGTACTGAGTCCCACTCACACTCCACGGAAGAGCCAGTTCATTCCACGCCTCTACTAATACCTGCTGGAGTGGTACTGAGCCCCACTCCCACACCAGGAAAGCGTCAATACAATAAATACCTCTATGAATACCAGCTGGAGTGGTACTGAGCCCCACAAACAGACCAAGCGAAAGCCAATTCAATCCAGGCCTCTATTAATACCAGCTGGAGTGGTACCGGGTCTCTCTCACGCACCAGGAAAGAAACAATTCAATGCAGACCTCTATGAATATAAGCTGGAGTGGTAGTGAACCCCAGTTACACCCCAGGAAAGAGCCAATTAAATCCAGACCTCTACTAATACCAGCTGGAGGGGTACTGAGTCCCACTCACACCACGGAAGAACCAGTTCATTCCAGGCCTCTATTAATACCAGCTGGAGAGGTACTGAGTCCCACTCACACTCCACGGAAGAGCCAGTTCATTCCAGGCCTCTACTAATACCAGCTGGAATGTTCCTGAGACCCACTCACGCCACCTGGAAAGAGCCAATTAAATCCAGACCTCTACTAATACCAGCTGGAGAGGTACTGAGTCCCACTCACACCACGGAAGAACCAGTTCATTCCAGGCCTCTATTAATACCAGCTGGAGAGGTACTGAGTCCCACTCACACTCCACGGAAGAGCCAGTTCATTCCAGGCCTCTACTAATACCAGCTGGAATGGTCCTGAGACCCACTCACACACTAGGAAAGTGCCAATTCAATCCGTACCTCTATGAATACCAGCTGGAGTGGTACTGAGCCCCACACATACACCAGGAGAATGCCAATTCAATCCAGGCCTCTATTAATACCAGCTGGAGTGGTACCGAGTCTCTCTGACGCACCAGGAAAGAAACAATTCAATGCAGACCTCTATTAATACCAGCCGGAGTGGTAGTGAACGCCAGGCAACCCCAGGAAAGAGCCAATTAAATCCAGGCCTCTACTAATACCAGCTGGAGAGGTACTGAGTCCCACTCACACACCACGGAAGTGCCATTTCATTCCAGGTCTCTATTAATACCAGCTGGAGAGGTACTGAGTTCCACTCACACTCCACGGAAGAGCCAGTTCATTCCAGGCCTCTACTAATACCAGCTGGAGAGGTACTGAGTCCCACTCATACACCAGAAAGAGCCAATTCAATATAGGCCTCTATTGAGACCAGCTGGAGTGGTACTGAGTCCCACTCATACACCAGAAAGAGTCAATTCAATGCAGGCATCTATTAATACCTGCTGGACTGTTACTGAGTCCCACGCACACACTAGGAAAGAGCCAGTTCAATGCAGGCCTCTATTAATAAAAGCAGGAATGGTCCTGAGACCCACTCACACACCAGGAAAGAGCCAATTCAATCCAGGCCTCGGTAAATAAATGCTGGAATGGAATTAACATCCAGTCTCACACCAGGAAAGAGCCAATTCAATCCAGGTCTCTATTAATACCAGCTGGAGTGGTACCGAGTCTCTCTCACGCACCAGGAAAGAAGCAATTCAATGCAGACCTCTATTAATACCAGCTGGAGTGGTAGTGAACCCCAGTTACACCCCAGGAAAGAGCCAATTAAATCCAGACCTCTACTAATACCAGCTGGAGAGGTACTGAGTCCCACTCACACCACGGAAGAACCAGTTCATTCCAGGCCTCTATTAATACCAGCTGGAGAGGTACTGAGTCCCACTCACTTACCAGGAAACAGTCAATTCAATCCAGGCCTCTATTAATACCAGCTGGAGTGGCACTGAGTCTCTCTCTCACACCAGGAAAGAGCCAACTCAATTCAGGCGTCTATTAATGCCAGCTGGAGTGGTACTGATTCTTACTCACACAGCAGGAAAGAGCCAATTCAATCCAGGCTTCTATTAATACCAGCGGGAGTGGTAATGAGCCCCACTCACATACCAGGAAAGAGCCAATTCAATCCAGACCTCTATGAATACCAGCTGGAGTGGTACTGAGTCTCTCTCACACACCAGGAAAGAGCCAATTAAATCCAGGCCTCTATTAATAACAGCTGGAGTGGTACTGAGTCTCTCTCACAATCCAGGAAGGAAACAATTCAATCCAGACCTCTATGAATGCCAGCAGGAGTGCAATCAACCCGCACTCAAACGCCAGGAAAGAGCTAATTCAATTCAGGCCTCTATTAATAATAGCTGGAGTGGCACTGTTTCCCACTTAGACACACGGAAAGAGCCAACTCAATACAGGCCTCTATTAATACCAGCTGGAGTGTTACTGATTCTTACTCACATAGCAGGAAAGAACAAGTTCAATCCAGGCCTCTATTAATACCAGTTGGAATGGCACGGACTCCCACTAACACACCAGAAAGAGCCAATTCATTCCAGGCCTCTATTAATACCAGCTGGCGTGGTACTGAGCCCCATACACACACCAGGAGAAAGTCAATTCAATCCAGGCCTCTATTAATACCAGCTGGTTGGTACCGAGTATCTCCCACGCACCAGGATATAAACAATTCAATGTAGACCTCTATTAATACCAGCTGGAGTGGTAGTGAACCCCAGTCACACCCCAAGAAATAGCCAATTAAATCTAGGCCTCTACTAATACCAGCTGGAGAGTTACTGAGTCCCTCTCACACTCCACGGAAGAGCCAGTTCATTCCAGGCCTTTACTAATACCAGCTGGAGAGGTACTGAGTCCCACTCATACACCAGAAAGAGCCAACTCAATACAGGCATCTGTTAATACCAGCTGGAGTGGTACTGATTCTTACTCACACATCAGGAAAGAGCCAATTCAATCCAGGCATATATTAATACCAGCGGGAGTGGCACTGAGCCCCACTCACACACCAGACAAGAGCCAATTCAATCCAGGCATCTATTAATACCAGCTGGAATGGCACTGAGTCCCACTTTGACACCAGGGAAGTGCCAGTTCATTCCCGGCCTCTATTAATAACAGCTGGAGTGGTACTAAGACCCACGCACACATCAGGAAAGAACCAGTTCAATCCAGGCCTCTATTAATACCAGCTGGAATGGCACGGACTCCCACTAACACACCAGAAAGAGCAAATTCAATCCAGGCATCGACTAATAACAGCTGGAGTGGAAGTGAATCCCAGTCACACTCCAGAAAGAGCCAATTAAATCCAGGTCTCTACTAATACCAGCTGGAGTGGTACTGAGTCCCACTCACACACCACTGAAGAGCCATTTCATTCCAGGCCTCTATTAATAACAGCTGGAGAGGTACTGAGTCCCACTCACACTCCACGGAAGAGCCAGTTCATTCCAGGCCTCTACTAATACCAGCTGGAGAGGTACTGAGTCCCACTCATACACCAGAAAGAGCCAATTCAATACAGGCATCTATTTATATCAGCTGTAGTAGTACAGAGCACCAGTCACACACCAGGAAAGTGGTTTGCACACACACGTTTGCGGCTGCCTGCAATGAATTTGGCCTAACCATCAGCCTCAAGAAAACGAACATCATGGGACAGGACGTCAGAAATGCTCCATCCATCAATATTGGCGAACACGCTCCGGAAGTGGTTCAAGAGTTCACCTACCTAGTCTCAACTATCACCAGTAACCTGTCTAGATGCAGAAATCAACAAGCGCATGGGTAAGGCTTCCACTGCTATGTCCAGACTGGCCAAGAGAGTGTGGGAAAATGGCACACTGACACGGAACACAAAAGTCCGAGTGTATCATGCCTGTGTCCTCAGTACCTTGCTCTACGGCAGCGAGGCCTGGACAACGTATGCCAGCCAAGAGCGACATCTCAATTCATTCCATCTTCGCTGCCTTCGGAGAATACTTGGCATCAGGTGGCAGGGCTATATCTCCAACACAGAAGTCCTTGAAGCGGCCAACACCCCCAGCTTATACACACTACTGAGTCAGCGGCGCTTGAGATGGCTTGGCCATGTGAGCCGCATGGAAGATGGCAGGATCCCCAAAGACACATTGTAAAGCGAGCTCGCCACTGGTATCAGACCCACCGGCCGTCCATGTCTCCACTATAAAGACGTCTGCAAACGCGACATGAAATCGTGTGACATTGATCACAAGTCGTGGGAGTCCGTTGCCAGCATTAGCCAGAGCTGGCGGGCAGCCACAAAGACGGGGCTAAATTGTGGCGAGTCGAAGAGACTTAGTAGTTGGCAGGAAAAATGACAGAGGCGCAAGGGGAGAGCCAACTGCGCAACAGCCCCGACAAAGAAATTTCTCTGCAGCACCTGTGGAAGAGCCTGTCACTCCAGAATTGGCCTTGAGAGGCACTCCAGGCGCTGCTTCACAAACCACTGACCACCTCCAGGCGCGTATCCATTGTCTCTCGAGATAACGAGGCCCAAAAAGAAAAGAATTGTTAAATTAGATGTCATTACTAATGCACAGGGGATAATGTTCCAGTTAATTGTTAAACTGGATGTCATCACTAATGCGCATGGGATAATATTCCAGTTAATTGTTAAATTAGACGCAATCACACATACACAGGGTATAATATTCTGCTTAAATGATAAATTAGATGTCATCACTAATGCAAAGGGGATGATATTCCAGTTCATTGTTAAATTGGATGTCATCCCTAATGGACAGGTGATAATATTCCTGTTAATTGTTAAATTAGATGTCATCACTAATTCACAGGGGATATATTTAAGTTAATTGTTAAATTAGATGTCATCAGTGATACACAGGGGATGATCCGATTAATTGTTAAATTAGATGTCATCACTAATACACAGGTGATAATATTCCAGATCATTGTTTAATTAGATGCCATCACTAATGCTCAGTGGATCATATTGCAGTTAATTGTTCAATTAGATGTCATCATTAATGCACAGGGGATAATATTCCAGTTAATTGTTAAGTTGGATGTCATGACTAACACACAGGTGACAATATTCCAGTTAATTGCTAAATTAGATGTCATCACTAATACACAGGGGATAATATTCCACTTAATTGTTAAATTAGATGTCATCAATAATACACAGGGGATGATCCGATTAATTGTTAAATTAGATATCATCACTAATACACAGGTGATAATATTCCAGATCATTGTTTAATTAGATGCCATCACTAATGCTCAGTGGATCATATTGCAGTTAATTGTTCAATTAGATGTCATCATTAATGCACAGGGGATAATATTCCAGTTAATTGTTAAGTTGGATGTCATGACTAACACACAGGTGACAATATTCCAGTTAATTGCTAAATTAGATGTCATCACTAATACACAGGGGATAATATTCCAGTTAATTGTTCAATTAGATGTCATCACTAATGCAAAGGGGATGATATTCCAGTTCATTGTTAAATTAGATGTCATCCCTAATAGACAGGGGATAATATTCCAGTTAATTGTTAAATTAGATGTCGTCACTGATACACAGGGGATAATATTCCAGTTAATAGTTAAATTAGATGTCATCACTAATACACAGGGGATAATATTCCAGTTAATTGTTAAATTAGATGTCATCACGAATACACAGGTGATAATATTCCAGTTAATTGTTAAATTAGATGTCATCACTAATACACAGGTGATAATATTCCTGTTAATTGTTAAATTATATGTCATCACTGATACAGAGGGGATAATATTCCAGTTAATTGTTAAATTAGATGTCATCACTAATACACAGGGGATAATATTCCAGTTAATTGTTAAATTAGATGTTATCACTCATGCACAGGGGAAAATATTCCAGTTAATTGTTAAATTGGATGTCACCACTAATACACAGGGGATAATATTTAAGTTAATTGTTAAATTAGATGTCATCACTAATACACAGGTGATAATATTCCAGTTAATTGTTAAATTAGATGTCGTCACTGATACACAGGGGATAATATTCCATTTAATTGTTAAATTAGATGTCATCACAAATACACAGGGGACAATATTCCAGTTAATTGTTAAATTAGGTGTCATCACGAATACACAGGGGATAATATTCCAGTTAATTGTTAAATTAGATGTCATCACTAATACACAGGTGATAATATTCCAGTTAATTGTTAAATTAGATGTCACCACTAATGCAAAGGGGATGGTATTCCAGTTCATTGTTAAATTAGATGTCATCCCTAATAGACAGGGGATAATATTCCAGTTAATTGATAAATTAGATGTCATCACTAATGCACAGGGGATAATATTCCAGTTAATTGTTAAATTAGATGTCATCACGAATGCAAAGGGGATGATATTCCAGTTCATTGTTAAATTAGATGTCATCACTAATACACAGGGGATAATATTCCAGTTAATTGTTAAATTAGATGTCATCACTAATACACAGGGGATAATATTCCAGTTAATTGTTAAATTAGATGTCATCACTAATTTACAGGGGATAATATTCCAGTTAATTGTTAAATTAGATGTCATCACGAATGCAAAGGGGATGATATTCCAGTTCATTGTTAAATTAGATGTTTTCACTAATGCACAGGGGATAATATTCCAGTTAATTGTTAAATTAGATGTCACCACTAATACACAGGGGATAATATTCCAGTTAATTGTTAAATTAGGTGACATCACGAATACACAGGGGATAATATTCCAGTTAATTGTTAAATTAGATGTCATCACTAATCCACAGGTGATAATATTCCAGTTAATTGTTAAATTAGATGTCACCACTAATGCAAAGGGGATGGTATTCCAGTTCATTGTTAAATTAGATGTCATCCCTAATAGACAGGGGATGATATTCCAGTTAATTGTTAAATTAGATGTCATCACTAATACACAGGGGATAATATTCCAGTTAATTGTTAAATTAGATGTCATCACTAATACACAGGGGTTAATATTCCAGTTAATTGTTAAATTAGATGTCATCACTAATACACAGGGGATAATATTCCAGTTAATTGTTAAATTAGATGTCATCACTAATGCAAAGGGGATGATATTCCAGTTCATTGTTAAATTAGATGTCATCCCTAATAGACAGGGGATGATATTCCAGTTAATTGTTAAATTAGATGTCATCACTAATACACAGGGGATAATATTCCAGTTAATTGTTAAATTAGATGTTATCACTAATGCACAGGGGATAATATTCCAGTTAATTGTTAAATTAGATGTCATCACTAATACACAGGGGATAATATTCCAGTTAATTGTTAAATTAGATGTCATCACTAATACACAGGTGATAATATTCCAGTTAATTGTTAAATTAGATGTCGTTACTGAAACACAGGGGATAATATTCCAGTTAATTGTTAAATTAGATGTCATCACAAATACACAGGGGATAATATTCCAGTTAATTGTTAAATTAGGTGTCATCACTAATACACAGGGGATAATATTCCAGTTAATTGTTAAATTAGATGTCATCACTAATACACAGGTGATATTATTCCAGTTAATTGTTAAATTAGATGTCACCACTAATGCAAAGGGGATGATGTTCCAGTTAATTGTTAAATTAGATGTCACCACTAATGCAAAGGGGATGATATTCCAGTTAATTGTTAAATTAGATGTCATCACTAATGCAAAGGTGATAATATTCCAGTTAATTGTTGAATTAGATGTCGTCACTAATGCACAGCTAATAATATTCCAGTTAATTGCTAAATTAGATGTCATCACTAATACACAGGGGATAACATTCCTCTTAATTGTTAAATTAGATGTCATCACTAATACACAGGTGATAATATTCCAGTTAATTGTTAAATTAGATGTCATCACTAATACACAGGTCATAATATTTAAGTTAATTGTTAAATTAGATGTCATCACTAATGCACAGTTGATAATATTCCTGTTAATTGTTAAATTATATGTCATCACTGATACAGAGGGGATAATATTCCAGTTAATTGTTAAATCAGATGTCATCACTAATACACAGTGGATAATATTCCAGATAAATGTTAAATTAGATTACATCACGAATGCAGAGGTGATAATATTTAAGTTAATTGTTATATTAGATGTCATCACTGATACACAGGTGATAATATTCCAGTTAATTGTTAAATTAGATGTCATCACATATACACAGGGGATAATATTCCAGTAAATTGTTAAATTAGATGTCATCACTACTACACAGGTGATAATATTTAAGTTAATTGTTAAATTAGATGTCATCACTAATACACAGGGGATAATATTCCAGTTAATTGTTAAATTAGATATCATCACCAATACCCAGCTGATAATACTTAAGTTAATTGTTAAATTAGATGACATCACTAATACACAGCGGAGAATATTCCATTTAACTGTTAAATTAGACGTCATCACAAAAACACAGGGGACAATATTTCAGTGAATTGTTAAATTAGAAGTGATCAACAATACACAGGGGATAATATTCCTGTTAATTGTTAAATTAGATGTCATCACTAATACACAGGTGATAATATTGCAGTTAATTGTTAAATTAGATGTCATCACCAATACACAGGCGATATTATTCTAGTTAATTGTTAAATTAGATGCTATCACTAATACACAGGTGATAATATTCCTGTTAATTGTTAAATTATATGTCATCACTGATACAGAGGGGATAATATTCCAGTTAATTGTTTAATCAGAAGTCATCACTAATACACAGGGGATAATATTCCAGATAAATGTTAAATTAGATTACATCACGAATGCACAGGTGATAATATTTAAGTTAATTGTTATATTAGATGTCATCACTGATACACAGGTGATAATATTCCAGTTAATTGTTAAAGTAGATGTCATCACTAGTGCACAGTGGATAATATTCCAGTTAATTGTTAAATTAGACGTCATCACTAATGCACAGTGGATAATATTCCAGTTAATTGTTAAATTAGATGTCATCACTCATGCACAGGGGACAATATTCCAGTTAATTGTTAAATTATATGTCATCACTAATGCACAGGGGATAATATTCCAGTTAATTGTTAAATTAGATGTCATCACAAATACACAGGGGATAATCTTCAATTAAATTGTTAAATTAGATGTCATCACTAATACACAGGTGATGATGTTCCAGTTAATTGTTAAGTTAGATGTCATCACTAATACACAGGGGATAATATTACAGTTAATTGTTAAATTAGATGTCATCACTAATACACAGGGGATAATATTCCAGTTAATTGTTAAAATAGATGTCATCACTAATACACAGTGTATAATTTTCTGCTTAAATGTTAAATTAGATGTGAGCACTCATGCACAGGGGATAATATTCCAGTTAATTGTTAAATTAGGTGTCATCACGAATACACAGGGGATAATATTCCAGTTAATTGTTAAATTAGATGTCACCACTAATACACAGGGGATAATATTCCAGTTAATTGTTAAATTAGGTGTCATCACGAATACACAGGGGATAATATTCCAGTTAATTGTTAAATTAGATGTCATCACTAATACACAGGTGATAATATTCCAGTTAATTGTTAAATTAGATGTCACCACTAATGCAAAGGGGATGGTCTTCCAGTTCATTGTTAAATTAGATGTCATCCCTAATAGACAGGGGATAATATTCCAGTTAATTGTTAAATTAGATGTCATCACTAATACACAGGGGATAATATTCCAGTTAATTGTTAAATTAGATGTCATCACTAATGCAAAGGGGATGATATTCCAGTTCATTGTTAAATTAGATGTCATCACTAATACACAGGGGATAATATTCCAGTTAATTGTTAAATTAGATATCATCCCTAATAGACAGGGGATAATATTCCAGTTAATTGTTAAATTAGATGTCATCACTAATACACAGGGGATAATATTCCAGTTAATTGTTAAATTAGGTGTCATCACGAATACACAGGGGATAATATTCCAGTTAATTGTTAAATTAGATGTCATCACTAATACACAGGTGATAATATTCCAGTTAATTGTTAAATTAGATATCATCCCTAATAGACAGGGGATAATATTCCAGTTAATTGTTAAATTAGATGTCATCACTAATACACAGGGGATAATATTCCAGTTAATTGTTACATTAGGTGTCATCACGAATACACAGGGGATAATATTCCAGTTAATTGTTAAATTAGATGTCACCACTAATGCAAAGGGGATGGTATTCCAGTTCATTGTTAAATTAGATGTCATCCCTAATAGACAGGGGATAATATTCCAGTTAATTGTTAAATTAGATGTCATCCGTAATACACAGGGGATAATATTCCAGTTAATGGTTAAATTAGATGTCATCACTAATATACAGGGGATAATATTCCAGTTAATTGTTAAGTTAGATGTCATCACTAATGCAAAGGGGATGATATTCCAGTTCATTGTTAAATTAGATGTCATCCCTAATAGACAGGGGATAATATTCCAGTTAATTGTTAAATTAGATGTTATCACTAATGCACAGGGGATAATATTCATGTTAATTGTTAAATTAGATGTCATCACTAATGCAAAGGGGATAATAATCCAGTTAATTGTTAAATTAGATATCATCCCAAATAGACAGGGGATAATATTCCAGTTAATTGTTAAATTAGATGTCATCACTAATACACACGGGATAATATTCCAGTTAATTGTTAAATTAGGTGTCATCACGAATACACAGGGGATAATATTCCAGTTAATTGTTAAATTAGATGTCATCACTAATACACAGGTGATAATATTCCAGTTAATTGTTAAATTAGATATCATCCCTAATAGACAGGGGATAATATTCCAGTTAATTGTTAAATTAGATGTCATCACTAATACACAGGGGATAATATTCCAGTTAATTGTTAAATTAGGTGTCATCACGAATACACAGGGGATAATATTCCAGTTAATTGTTAAATTAGATGTCACCACTAATGCAAAGGGGATGGTATTCCAGTTCATTGTTAAATTAGATGCCATCCCTAATAGACAGGGGATAATATTCCAGTTAATTGTTAAATTAGATGTCATCAGTAATACACAGGGGATAATATTCCAGTTAATTGTTAAATTAGATGTCATCACTAATATACAGGGGATAATATTCCAGTTAATTGTTAAGTTAGATGTCATCACTAATGCAAAGGGGATGATATTCCAGTTCATTGTTAAATTAGATGTCATCCCTAATAGACAGGGGATAATATTCCAGTTAATTGTTAAATTAGATGTTATCACTAATGCACAGGGGATAATATTCCAGTTAATTGTTAAATTAGATGTCATCACTAATACACAGGGGATAGTATTCCTCTTAATTGTTAAATTAGATGTCATCACTAATACACAGGTGACAATATTCCAGCTAATTGTTAAATTAGATGTCATCACTAATACACAGGTGATAATATTTAAGTTAATTGTTAAATTAGATGTCATCACTAATACACAGGTGATAATATTCCTGTTAATTGTTAAATTATATGTCATCACTGATACAGAGGGGATAATATTCCAGTTAATTGTTTAATCAGAAGTCATCACTAATACACAGGGGATAATATTCCAGATAAATGTTAAATTAGATTACATCACGAATGCACAGGTGATAATATTTAAGTTAATTGTTATATTAGATGTCATCACTGATACACAGGTGATAATATTCCAGTTAATTGTTAAATTAGATGTCATCACTAGTGCACAGTGGATAATATTCCAGAAAATTGTTAAATTAGATGTCATCACTCATGCACAGGGGACAATATTCCAGTTAATTGTTAAATTATATGTCATCACTAATGAACAGGGGATAATATTCCAGTTAATTGTTAAATTAGATGTCATCACAAATACACAGGGGATAATCTTCAATTTAATTGTTAAATTAGATGTCATCACTAATACACAGGTGATGATGCTCCAGTTATTTGTTAAGTTAGATGTCATCACTAATACACAGGGGATAATATTACAGTTAATTGTTAAATTAGATGTCATCACTAATACACAGGGGATAATATTCCAGTTAATTGTTAAAATAGATTTCATCACTAATGCACAGGGGATAATATTCCAGTTAATTGTTAAATTAGATGTCATCACTAATGCAAAGGGGATGATATTCCAGTTCATTGTTAAATTAGATGTCATCCCTAATAGACAGGGGATAATATTCCAGTTAATTGTTAAATTAGATGTTATCACTAATGCACAGGGGATAATATTCATGTTAATTGTTAAATTAGATGTCACCACTAATACACAGGGGATAATATTCCAGTTAATTGTTAAATTAGGTGTCATCACGAATACACAGGGGATAATATTCCAGTTAATTTTTAAATTAGATGTCATCACTAATACACAGGTGATAATATTCCAGTTAATTGTTAAATTAGATGTCACCACTAATGCAAAGGGGATGGTATTCCAGTTCATTGTTAAATTAGATGTCATCCCTAATAGACAGGGGATAATATTCCAGTTAATTGTTAAATTAGATGTCATCACTAATACACAGGGGATAATATTCCAGTTAATTGTTAAATTAGATGTCATCACTAATACACAGGGGATAATATTCCAGTTAATTGTTAAATTAGATGTCATCACTATTGCAAAGGGGATGATATTCCAGTTCATTGTTAAATTAGATGTCATCCCTAATAGACAGGGGATAATATTCCAGTTAATTGTTAAATTAGATGTCATCACTAATACACAGGGGATAATATTCCTGTTAATTGTTAAATTAGATGTTATCACTAATGCACAGGTGATAATATTCCAGTTAATTGTTAAATTAGATGTCACCACTAATACACAGGGGATAATATTCCAGTTAATTGTTAAATTAGATGTCATCACTAATACACAGGTGATAATATTCCAGTTAATTGTTAAATTAGATGTCGTCACTGAAACACAGGGGATAATATTCCAGTTAATTGTTAAATTAGATGTCATCACTAATACACAGGGGATAATATTCCAGTTAATTGTTAAATTAGGTGTCATCACTAATACACAGGGGATAATATTCCAGTTAATTGTTAAATTAGATGACATCACTAATACACAGGTGATAATATTCCAGTCAATTGTTAAAATAGATGTCACCAGAAATGCAAAGGGGATGATGTTCCAGTTAATTGTTAAATTTGATGTCATCACTAATACACAGGTGATAATATTCCAGTTAATTGTTAAATTAGATGCCACCACTGATGCAAACGTTATGATATTCCAGTTAATTGTTAAATTAGATGTCATCACTAATACAAAGGTGATAATATTCCAGTTAATTGTTAAATTAGATGTCGTTACCAATGCAGAGCTAATAATATTCCAGTTAATTGTTAAATTAGATGTCATCACTAATACACAGGGGATAGTATTCCTCTTAATTGTTAAATTAGATGTCATCACTAATACACAGGTGACAATATTCCAGCTAATTGTTAAATTAGATGTCATCACTAATACACAGGTGATAATATTTAAGTTAATTGTTAAATTAGATGTCATCACTAATACACAGGTGATAATATTCCTGTTAATTGTTAAATTATATGTCATCACTGATACACAGGGGATAATATTCCAGTTAATTGTTTAATCAGAAGTCATCACTAATACACAGGGGATAATATTCCAGATAAATGTTAAATTAGATTACATCACGAATGCACAGGTGATAATATTTAAGTTAATTGTTATATTAGATGTCATCACTGATACACAGGTGATAATATTCCAGTTAATTGTTAAATTAGATGTCATCACTAGTGCACAGTGGATAATATTCCAGAAAATTGTTAAATTAGATGTCATCACTCATGCACAGGGGACAATATTCCAGTTAATTGTTAAATTATATGTCATCACTAATGAACAGGGGATAATATTCCAGTTAATTGTTAAATTAGATGTCATCACAAATACACAGGGGATAATCTTCAATTTAATTGTTAAATTAGATGTCATCACTAATACACAGGTGATGATGCTCCAGTTATTTGTTAAGTTAGATGTCATCACTAATACACAGGGGATAATATTACAGTTAATTGTTAAATTAGATGTCATCACTAATACACAGGGGATAATATTCCAGTTAATTGTTAAAATAGATTTCATCACTAATGCACAGGGGATAATATTCCAGTTAATTGTTAAATTAGATGTCATCACTAATACACAGGGTATAATTTTCTGCTTAAATGTTAAATTTGATGTGAGCACTTCTACGCAGGGAATAGTATTCTGGTTAATTATTAAATTAGATATCATCACTAATACACAGGGGATAATATTCCAGTTAATTGTTAAATTAGACGCAATCACACATACACAGGGTATAATATTCTGCTTAAATGTTAAATTAGATGTCATCACTCATGCACAGGAGATAATATTCCAGTTAATTGCTAAATTAGGTGTCATCACGAATACACAGGGGATAATATTCCAGTTAATTGTTAAATTAGATGTCACCACTAATACACAGGGGATAATATTCCAGTTAATTGTTAAATTAGGTGTCATCACGAATACACAGGGGATAATATTCCAGTTAATTGTTAAATTAGATGTCATCACTAATACACAGGTGATAATATTCTAGTTAATTGTTAAATTAGATGTCACCACTAATGCAAAGGGGATGGTCTTCCAGTTCATTGTTAAATTAGATGTCATCCCTAATAGACAGGGGATAATATTCCAGTTAATTGTTAAATTAGATGTCATCACTAATACACAAGGGATAATATTCCAGTTAATTGTTAAATTAGATGTCATCACTAATGCAAAGGGGATGATATTCCAGTTCATTGTTAAATTAGATGTCATCACTAATACACAGGGGATAATATTCCAGTTAATTGTTAAATTAGATATCATCCCTAATAGACAGGGGATAATATTCCAGTTAATTGTTAAATTAGATGTCATCACTAATACACAGGGGATAATATTCCAGTTAATTGTTAAATTAGGTGTCATCACGAATACACAGGGGATAATATTCCAGTTAATTGTTAAATTAGATGTCATCACTAATACACAGGTGATAATATTCCAGTTAATTGTTAAATTAGATATCATCCCTAATAGACAGGGGATAATATTCCAGTTAATTGTTAAATTAGATGTCATCACTAATACACAGGGGATAATATTCCAGTTAATTGTTAAATTAGGTGTCATCACGAATACACAGGGGATAATATTCCAGTTAATTGTTAAATTAGATGTCACCACTAATGCAAAGGGGATGGTATTCCAGTTCATTGTTAAATTAGATGTCATCCCTAATAGACAGGGGATAATATTCCAGTTAATTGTTAAATTAGATGTCATCACTAATACACAGGGGATAATATTCCAGTGAATTGTTAAATTAGATGTCATCACTAATATACAGGGGATAATATTCCAGTTAATTGTTAAGTTAGATGTCATCACTAATGCAAAGGGGATGATATTCCAGTTCATTGTTAAATTAGATGTCATCCCTAATAGACAGGGGATAATATTCCAGTTAATTGTTAAATTAGATGTTATCACTAATGCACAGGGGATAATATTCATGTTAATTGTTAAATTAGATGTCACCACTAATACACAGGGGATAATATTCCAGTTAATTGTTAAATTAGGTGTCATCACGAATACACAGGGGATAATATTCCAGTTAATTGTTAAATTAGATGTCATCACTAATACACAGGTGATAATATTCCAGTTAATTGTTAAATTAGATGTCACCACTAATGCAAAGGGGATGGTATTCCAGTTCATTGTTAAATTAGATGTCATCCCGAATAGACAGGGGATAATATTCCAGTTAATTGTTAAATTAGATGTCATCACTAATACACAGGGGATAATATTCCAGTTAATTGTTAAATTAGATGTCATCAGTAATACACAGGGGATAATATTCCAGTTAATTGTTAAATTAGATGTCATCACTATTGCAAAGGGGATGATATTCCAGTTCATTGTTAAATTAGATGTCATCCCTAATAGACAGGGGATAATATTCCAGTTAATTGTTAAATTAGATGTCATCACTAATACACAGGGGATAATATTCCAGTTAATTGTTAAATTAGATGTTATCACTAATGCACAGGTGATAATATTCCAGTTAATTGTTAAATTAGATGTCAGCACTAATACACAGGGGATAATATTCCAGTTAATTGTTAAATTAGATGTCGTCACTGAAACACAGGGGATAATATTCCAGTTAATTGTTATATTAGATGTCATCACTAATACACAGTTGATAATATTTAAGTTAATTGTTAAATTAGATGTCATCACTAATGCACAGGTGATAATATTCCTGTTAATTGTTAAATTATATGTCATCACTGATACAGAGGGGATAATATTCCAGTTAATTGTTAAATCAGAAGTCATCACTAATACACAGGCGATAATATTCCAGATAAATGTTAAATTAGATTACATCACGAATGCACAGGTGATAATATTTAAGTTAATTGTTATATTAGATGTCATCACTGATACACAGGTGATAATATTCCAGTTAATTGTTAAATTAGATGTCATCACATATACACAGGGGATAATATTCCAGTTAATTGTTAAATTAGATGTCATCACGAATGCACAGGGGATAATATTCCAGTTAATTGTTAAATTAGATGTCATCACTAATACACAGGGGATAATATTCCAGTTAATTGTTAAATTAGATGTCACCACTAATGCAAAGGGGATGGTATTCCAGTTCATTGTTAAATTAGATGTCATCCCTAATAGACAGGGGATAATATTCCAGTTAATTGTTATATTAGATGTCATCACAAATACACAGGGGATAATATTCCAGTTAATTGTTAAATTAGGTGTCATCACTAATACACAGGGGGTAATATTCCAGTTAATTGTTAAATTAGATGTCATCACTAATACACAGGTGATAATATTCCAGTTAATTGTTAAATTAGATGTCACCACAAATGCAAAGGGGATGATGTTCCAGTTAATTGTTAAATTAGATGTCATCACTAATACACAGGTGATAATATTCCAGTTAATTGTTAAATTAGATGTCGTCACTGAAACACAGGGGATAATATTCCAGATAAATGTTAAATTAGATTACATCACGAATGCACAGGTGATAATATTTAAGTTAATTGTTACATTCGATGTCATCACTAATACACAGGTGATAATATTCCAGTTAATTGTTAAATTAGATGTCATCACATATACACAGGGGATAATATTCCAGTTAATTGTTAAATTAGATGTCGTCACTGAAACACAGGGGATAATATTCCAGTTAATTGTTATATTAGATGTCATCACAAATACACAGGGGATAATATTCCAGTTAATTGTTAAATTAGGTGTCATCACTGATACACAGGTGATAATATTCCAGTTAATTGTTAAATTAGATGTCATCACATATACACAGGGGATAATATTCCAGTTAATTGTTAAATTAGATGTCATCACTAAAACACAGGTGATAATATTTCAGATAAATGTTAAATTAGATGTCATCACTAATACACAGGTGATAATATTCTAGTTAAATGTTAAATTAGATGTCATCACTAATACACAGGTGATAATATTTAAGTTATTTGTTAAATTAGATGTCATCACTAATACACAGGGGATAATATTCCAGTTAATTGTTAAATTAGATATCATCACTAATACACTGCTGATAATACTTAAGTTAATTGTTAAATTAGATGTCATCAATAATACACAGGTGATAATATTCCAGTTAATTTTTAAATTAGATGTCACCACTAATGCAAAGGGGATGATATTCCAGTTAATTGTTAAATTAGATGTCATCACTAATACAAAGATGATAATATTCCAGTTAATTGTTAAATTAGATGTCGTCACTAATGCACAGCTAATAATATTCCAGTTAATTGTTAAATTAGATGTCATCACTAATACACAGGCGATAATATTCCTCTTAATTGTTAAATTAGATGTCATCACTAATACACAGGTGATAATATTCCAGTTAATTGTTAAATTAGATCTCATCACTAATGCACAGGTGATAATATTTAAGTTAATTGTTAAATTAGATGTCATCACTAATGCACAGGTTATGATATTCCTGTTAATTGTTAAATTATATGTCATCACTGATACAGAGGGGATAATATTCCAGTTAATTGTTAAATCAGAAGTCATCACTAATACACAGGGGATAATATTCCAGATAAATGTTAAATTAGATAACATCACGAATGCACAGGTGATAATATTTAAGTTAATTGTTACATTAGATGTCATCACTGATACACAGGTGATAATATTCCAGTTAATTGTTAAATTAGATGTCATCACATGTACACAGGGGATAATATTCCAGTTAATTGTTAAATTAGATGTCATCACTAAAACACAGGGGATAATATTTCAGATAAATGTTAAATTAGATGTCATCACTAATACAGAGGTGATAATATTTAAGTTAATTGTTAAATTAGATGTCATCACTAATACACAGGTGATAATATTCCAGTTAATTGTTAAATTAGATGTCAACAGTAGAACACAGGTGATAATATTCCAGTTAATTGTTAAATTAGATGTCATCACTAATACACAGGTGATAATATTCCAGTTAATTGTTAAATTAGATGTCATCACATATACACAGGGGAAAATATTCCAGTTAATTGTTAAATTAGATGTCATCACTAAAACACAGGGAATATTATTTCAGATAATTGTTAAATTAGATGTCATCACTACTACACTGGTGATAATATTTAAGTTAATTGTTAAATTAGATATCATCACTAATACACAGGGGATATTATTCGAGTTAATTGTTAAATTAGATGTCATCTCTAATACACAGGTGATAATATTCCAGTTAATTGTTAAATTAGATATCATCACTCATACACAGGTGATAATATTCCAGTTAATTGTTAAATTAGATCTCATCACTAATGCACAGGTGATAATATTTAAGTTAATTGTTAAATTAGATGTCATCACTAATGCACAGGTTATGATATTCCTGTTAATTGTTAAATTATATGTCATCACTGATACAGAGGGGATAATATTCCAGTTAATTGTTAAATCAGAAGTCATCACTAATACACAGGGGATAATATTCCAGATAAATGTTAAATTAGATAACATCACGAATGCACAGGTGATAATATTTAAGTTAATTGTTACATTAGATGTCATCACTGATACACAGGTGATAATATTCCAGTTAATTGTTAAATTAGATGTCATCACATGTACACAGGGGATAATATTCCAGTTAATTGTTAAATTAGATGTCATCACTAAAACACAGGGGATAATATTTCAGATAAATGTTAAATTAGATGTCATCACTAATACAGAGGTGATAATATTTAAGTTAATTGTTAAATTAGATGTCATCACTAATACACAGGTGATAATATTCCAGTTAATTGTTAAATTAGATGTCAACAGTAGAACACAGGTGATAATATTCCAGTTAATTGTTAAATTAGATGTCATCACTAATACACAGGTGATAATATTCCAGTTAATTGTTAAATTAGATGTCATCACATATACACAGGGGAAAATATTCCAGTTAATTGTTAAATTAGATGTCATCACTAAAACACAGGGAATATTATTTCAGATAATTGTTAAATTAGATGTCATCACTACTACACTGGTGATAATATTTAAGTTAATTGTTAAATTAGATATCATCACTAATACACAGGGGATATTATTCGAGTTAATTGTTAAATTAGATGTCATCTCTAATACACAGGTGATAATATTCCAGTTAATTGTTAAATTAGATATCATCACTCATACACAGGTGATAATATTCCAGTTAATTGTTAAATTAGATATCATCACTAATACACAGGTGATAATATTCCAGTTAATTGTTAAATTAGATATCATCACTAATACACAGGTGATAATATTCCAGTTAATTGTTAAATTAGATGTCATCACTAATACACAGGTGATAATATTCCAGTTAATTGTTAAATTAGATGTCATCACTAATACACCGGGGATTATATTCCGTTTAATTGTTAAATTCGATATCATCACTAATACACAGGTGATAATATTCCAGTTAATTGTTAAATTAGATGTCATCACTAATACACAGGTGATAATATTCCAGTTAATTGTTAAATTAGATGTCATCACTAATACACAGGTGATAATATTCCAGTTAATTGTTAAATTAGATGTCATCACTAATACACCGGGGATTATATTCCGTTTAATTGTTAAATTAGATATCATCACTAATACACAGGTGATAATATTCCAGTTAATTGTTAAATTAGATGTCATCACTAATACACAGGTGATAATATTCCAGTTAATTGTTAAATTAGATGTCATAACTAATACACAGGTGATAATATTCCAGTTAATTGTTAAATTAGATATCATCACTAATACACAGGGGATAATATTCCAGTTAATTGTTAAATTAGATGTCATCACTAATACACAGGTGATAATATTCCAGTTAATTGTTAAATTAGATGTCATCACTAATACACAGGTGATAATATTCCAGTTAATTGTTAAATTAGATGCCATCACTAATACACAGGTGATAATATTCCAGTTAATTGTTAAATTAGATGCCATCACTAATACACAGGTGATAATATTCCAGTTAATTGTTAAATTAGATATTATCACTAATACACAGGGGATAATATTCCAGTTACTTGTTAAATTAGATGTCATCACTAATACACAGGTGATAATATTCCAGTTAATTGTTAAATTAGATGTCATCACTAATACACAGGTGATAATATTCCAGTTAATTGTTAAATTAGATGTCATCACTAATACACAGGTGATAATATTCCAGTTAATTGTTAAATTAGATGTCATCACTAATACACAGGTGATAATATTCCAGTTAATTGTTAAATTAGATGTCATCACTAACACACAGGGGATAATATTCCAGTTAATTGTTAAATTAGATATCATCACTAATACACAGGTGATAATATTCCAGTTAATTGTGAAATTAGATATCATCACTAATACACAGGGGATAATATTCCAGTTAATTGTTAAATTAGCTATCATCACTAATACACAGGTGATAATATTCCAGTTAATTGTTAAATTAGATATCATCACTAATACACAGGTGATAATATTCCAGTTAATTGTTAAATTAGATATCATCACTAATACACAGGTGATAATATTCCAGTTAATTGTTAAATTAGGTATCTTCACTAATGCACAGGTGATAATATTCCAGTTAATTGTTAAATTAGATATCATCACGAATACACAGGTGATAATATTCCAGTTAATTGTTAAATTAGATATCATCACTAATACACAGGTGATAATATTCCAGTTAATTGTTAAATTAGATATCATCACTAATACACAGGTGATAATATTCCAGTTAATTGTTAAATTAGATATCATCACTAATACACAGGTGATAATATTCCAGTTAATTGTTAAATTAGATATCATCACTAATACACAGGTGATAATATTCCAGTTAATTGTTAAATTAGATGTCATCACTAATACACAGGTGATAATATTCCAGTTAATTGTTAAATTAGATGTCATCACTAATACACAGGGGATTATATTCCGTTTAATTGTTAAATTAGATATCATCACTAATACACAGGTGATAATATTCCAGTTAATTGTTAAATTAGATGTCATCACTAATACACAGGGGATAATATTCCAGTTAATTGTTAAATTAGATATCATCACTAACACACAGGATATAATATTCTGGCTAACTGTTAAATTTGATGTCATCACTTATGCACAGGGGGTAATATTCTGGTTAATTGTTAGATTCGACGTTATCACTAATGCACTGGGTCGAGTATTCTGGTTAAATATTAGATTAGATGTCACCACTAATACACAGGGGATAAGATTCTGGTTAATTTTTAAATTAGATGTCATCACTTATACACAGGTGACAGTATACTGGTTAATTGTTGCATTGAATGCCAATACACATGCACAGGATATAACCTGTTTAATTGTTAAATTTGATGCCATGACTAATACACAGGGGATAATATTTTGGTTTACTGTTAAATTAGATGTCATCACTAATGTTTGGGGGTAATAAAGCACTAGGAACGTAATTTAGGAACAGGTCCTTGAGGATCATAATCTGCGGATCACTGCCAGAGCCATGTGCAAATTGTTTTTGGGATAAGAATAATATGGAAGTTAACACGTGGCTAAGGGAGTGGTGTGGGAAAGAGGGGTTCCATTTCATAGGGCATTGGCATCAGTTTTGGAACCGGGGGATCTGTACTGATGGGACCATCACCACCTGAACCAATCTAGAACCAGTGTTCTAGCGAAACGTATAAATAGGGTGGTCTCTAGGACTTTAAACTAGTGACTCGGGGGGAAGTGAAAGGGAAAACGACAGGCAGTATGATGATAAATAAAAAGGTAAGCAGCAGGCTAACATGTGTGCAGGAGGGTTTAGGTTCAAGGCAGACGATAAAAGAAACAGAAAGGAAGGATAACTCAGGAGTTATTAGAGATGTTGGCAATCATGAGGGTAAGAAAGCTAGCATAAAGGCACTTTACCTGAATGCTCGTAGCATTCGTAACAAGGCTGATGAGTGAACGGCACAAATCATCGAGAATAAATATGATTTGGTAGCCATTACGGAGACATGGTTACAGGTTGGTCACGACTGGGAGTTAAATATCCAGGGGTACCAGACTATTCGGAAGGACAGACAGGAAGGTAAGGGAGGTGGTGTAGCTCTGATGCTCAAGGACGACATCAGGGCGGTGCTGAGAGATGATGTAGGTTCTATGGAGAATGAGGTTGAGTCCATTTATGTGGAAATTAGAAACTCTAAGAAGAAAAAGTCATTGATAGGCGTAGTCTATAGGCCACAAAATAATAACATCACATTGGGGCGGGCAATAAACAAAGAAATAACTAATGCCTGTAAAAATGGTATGGCAATTATCATGGGGGATTTTAATCTACATGGAGATTGGTCGAACCAGCTCAGTCAGGGTAGCCTTGAGGAGGAATTCGTTGAGTGTATCCGAGATAGTTTTATTGAACAGTATGTAATGGAACCGACGAGGGAGCAAGCTATCCTAGATCTAGTCCTGTGTAATGAGACAGGAATAATTAATGACCTCATGGTTAGGGATCCTCTTGGAAGGAGTGATCACAGTATGGTTGAATTTAGAATACAGATGGAGAGTGCGAAGATAAAATCCAATACCAGGGTCCTGTGCTTGAACAGGGGGGACTACAATAGAATGAGGGAGGACTTGGCTAAAGTGGACTGGAAACAAAGATTTTACGGTGGAACAGTTGACGAGCAGTTGAGGACTTCAAAGCAATTTTTCAAAGTGCTCAGCAAAGTATATTCCAGTGAAAAGGAAGGACTGGAAGAAAAGGGGTAATCTGCCATGGGTGTCTAAGGAAATAAGGGAGGCTATCAAATTGAAAAAGAAGGCATACAAAGTGGCCAAAAGTAGCATGAAACTAGAAGATTGGGAAAACTTTAAAGGTCAACAGAAAGCGACAAAAAGAGCTATAAAGAAAAGAAAGATGGAACATGAGAAAAAACTAGCACGGAATATAAAGACAGATAGCAAAAGTTTCTATAAATATATAAAACGAAAAAAGAGTGGCTAAAGTAAACGTTCATCCTTTCGAGGGTGAGAAGGGGAATTTAGTTATGGGATATGATAAAATGGCCGAGGCATTGAACAGGTATTTTGTATCGGTCATCTCAGTGGAGGACATTAATAACATGCCAGTAATTGACAAAGAGACGAACGTAGGTGAGGACCTGGGAACAATCATTATTACGGAAGAGGTTGTGTTGGTCAAGCTAATGGAGCTAAGGATTGATAAGTCTCCTGGCCCTGATGGAATGCATCCAAGGGTACTAAAGGAGATGGCGGGAGAAATAGCAGGTGCACTGACGGTAATTTTCCAAAATTCGCTTGACTCTGGGGTAGTCCCAGTTGATTGGAAAACAGCAGATGTGACGCCACTGTTTAAAAAGGGAAGTAGAAAAAAGATGGGGAATTATAGACCAATTAGCTTAACCTCTGTAGTGGGGAAGATGTTTGAGTCTATTATCAAGGAAGAAATAGCAGGGCATCTCGATATAAATTGTCCTGTTGGGCAGACGCAGCATGGGTTCATGAAGGGCAGGTCATGCTTGACAAATCTTTTGGAATTCTATGATGACATTACAAGCAAGGTGGACAATGGGGACCCAGTGGATGTGGTGTACCTAGATTTCCAAAAGGCCTTCGACAAGGTGCTGCACAAGAGGCTGCTGCATAAGATAAGGATGCATGGCGTCAGGGGTAAAGTATTAGCATGGATAGAGGATTGGTTGACTAACAGGAAGCAGAGAGTGGGGATAAAGGAGTGCTATTCTTGTTGGCATTCAGTCACTAGTGGTGTGCCTCAGGGATGCGTGTTGGGACCGCAATTATTTACAATTTATAGAGATGATTTGGAGTTGGGGACCACGTGTAGGGTGTCAAAGTTTGCAGATGACACGAAGATGAGTGGCAGAGCAAAGTGTGCAGATGACTGTGAAACTTTGCAGAGGAACATAGATACATTGAGTGAGTGGGCAAAAGTCTGGCAGATGGAATACAATGTTAATCAATGTGAAGTCATTCATTTCGGTAGGAGTAACAGGAAAAATGATTATTACTTGAATGGTAAAAAGTTGCAGCATGCTGCTATGCAGAGGGACCTAGTTGTCCTTGTGCATGAATCGCAGGAGGTTGGTCTGCAGGTACAGCAAGTAATTAGGAAGGCAAATGGAATTTTGTCCTTCATTGCTAAAGGGATTGAGTTTAAAAGCAGAGATGTTATGTTGCAGCTGTATAAGCTACTGGTGAGGCCGCACCTGGAGTACTGTGTGCAGATTTGGTCCCCTAACTTGAGAAAGGATATACTGGCACTGGAGAGGGTGCAGAAGAGGTTCACTAGGTTGATTCCGGAGTTGAGGGGGTTGGCTTATGAGGAGAGACTGAGTAGATTGGGATTATATTCATTGGAGTTCAGAAGAATGAGTGGGGATCTTATAGAAGCATATAAAATCATGAAGGGAATAGACAAAATACAAGTAGAGAGGATGTTTCCACTGGCAGGTGAAGCTAGCCTCAAGATTAGAGGGAGCAGATTTAGGACTGAAATAAGAAGGAACTTCTTCACCCAGAGGGTTGTTAATCTATGGAATTCCTTGCCCAGTGAAGTAGTTGACGCTTCTTCAGTAAACGTCTTTAAAGCTAAGGTAGATATCTTTTTGAATAATAAAGGAATTAAGGGATACGGTGGGAGCGCGGGTAAGTGGATCTGAGTCCACGAAAAGGTCAGCCATGATTTATTGAATGGCGGAGCAGGCTCGAGGGGCCGGAGGGCCTACTCCTAGTTCGTATGATCTTTTGATCTTATGATCTTATGAGATCATTAACTAATCCCACCTCGTTAAATAATATCAAATCTAGAGTAGCCTGCTCCCTGGTTGATTCCACAACATAGTGCTCCAAAAAACAATCTCTGACACATTCAATAAACTCCCCCTGGAGGCTACCCTTGCCAATTCGATTAATCCAGTCTATATGCATATTAAAATTACCCATGATTATTGCTGTGCCATTCTTACAAGTTCCCAGTATTTCCTGGTTTATATTGAGCCCCACTGCGCAACTACTGTTTGGAAACCTATAGATTACTCCCACCTTCTTTCCCTTGCTGTTTCTTATTTCTACCCAGACTGACTCTACGCCTTGATCTCCAGTGCCTAAATCACTTCTCACTACAGCATTGATCTCTTCCTTTACTAACAAAGCTACACCACCTTCTTTGCCTTCCTGCCTATCCTTCCAAAATACTGAGTACCCTTGAATATTCAATTCCCAAACCTGCTTTACCTGCAATCACGTCTCAGTTATCTCCACTAAATCAGACCCATTCGTCTCTATTTGCGCTGTTAACTCATTAATTTTATTCCGAATGCTTCGTGCATTCAGATACAAAACCTTTAAATTGTTCTATTAGTTCTATTATGTGTTCTTTTAATTTAGCCCCTAGCTGCTCATATTCCCTCGCTCTACCTACATCGTTGATACCTACATGGACCACGGCAACTGGATCTTTCCCCTTCCACTCCAAGTTCCTCTGCAGCCCAGATGAGATATCATCCTGAACCCTGGCACCAGGTAGGCAACACAGTCTTCGCAACACTCGATCCTGACTACTGAGAACAGTTTCTATGCCCCTAACTATACTATCCCCGATGACGACTACATTTATCTTTTCTCCTCCCCCCCCCCCCCCACTCTTGAATGACACCCTGCATCACGGTGCTGTGGTCAGATTCCTCATCCTCCCTACAGTCCCTGCTCTCGTCCACACAGGCAGAAATAATCTCGAACCTGTTGGACAAGGATAAAGGCTGAGGCTCCAGCAGCGCTACCTCCTGGATACTTCTACCTGCCTCACTCTTAGTCACACCCTCCTGTCCCTGACCACAGGTAAAATTCAAGGTACCTAATGTAAGGGGTGTGACTGTCTCCTGAAACACAGTGTCCAGGTAACTCTCTCCCTCCCTGATATGTCACAGTGTCTGATGCTCAGACTCCAGCTCATCAACTCTCAGCCGGAGGTCCTTGAGCAGCCAACACGTGCTGCAGATGTGGTCACTAGGAACTACAATGGGGTCCAACAGCTCCCACATCATGCAGCTACAACACATCGCCTGGCACTGCATCTCTGATTTATTTAATTAGATTTTATTTTATATTTTAATTTCCTGCTGGTCCTGAGTTTTTAATTTGCAAAATATTCTCCTGTTCACCTTTAAAGCCAATTTAACATAGAATTCAACCAGCAGTTACTTACCAACCAATTAACTTATGGTTTTCCTGTGATGTCAGTGATTGTTTTTTTCTCTCTTTCTTTTTATTCCCTTAAATACTCTCTCTCTCTGTCTTGTCTCCGACTGTGTTCCTTTAGGCGCTTTTTTAAAGCTCTGCTCCCGCGGTGTTTTCTCTCTCTCTCTGGTCTCTCTCACTCTTTCAATCTCTATATATAATATGTATTCCTGCAACTAAATTGGTTAACTGGAAAAAATAAAAAGGAAAGGATTTTTATATTGTGGTTCTATGACAGAGCTGACAAAAAACACAAATAAATCACTTGCTCATTTTTTGAAGTTGACATCAGATGAGATATATTGTTCCAAACTGAGATGCAGTCCAACCTCTGAGCACGCAGAAAGGTTTTTTAAAAATAGTTATTTTACAGGCAGCTTTGAAAAGCTATTTAGCAGGCCTTCTTGAAATGCGGGAACAAGACAAAATGACACAATGAAATTCACCGACTGTTTTAGGGAATTGTGAGAAAACAAGATGGGTTATAATCTTCTATTCTTACTTGGAATTCTTTCATATTCCTGTATTTGTTTGGCACTTTAGCAGCAATTGACTGTTTTCTACTTCCAGAATGGATGCATGTACACTCTGACCAACAGCATGAGAGCTTGACAGTTTCCCAGTCAGATGTTCTGTGCCTGATGCTGGGTTTGTCCAATCAAAGATTGCTTGCCAATTTTTCTGCCCCTGTTGCCATGGTTTCTGCATTAAGCGGAGCCTAAACTAGGTTACACACTGAAATAATGCTGTAGTTCAACTCCCTCCATCCTCTTGACCAAAAGGCGTTTATCCAGCTTACTAAAAATCTCTTTATTTAGTTTTTTTTAGCACAGCAGAGTCACTTTCATAACACCATTATTGTCAGAGCATCATAATCCCACATGACTATCAGCACCTGTAGCTCATCAACCTTATTTACCATGCTGCACGCATTCACAAACATGAAGAGTGCATCCTATTTAGATATTATTACATTCCCTTTTACTCAGACTCCAGTCAATGCTTTACCATTTAAATACTCTGGTGCGATCTGTCTCACCCAATTCTCTTTCAACATGGGTTTTACTTCCTGATATTACTTCCAGGTACCCACATCCCTGCTCAGATGCAGACAATCAAAGGCACAGCCATGGTGATTATAGATAAAGAGAGAGATAGAGATAGAGGCAGACATGGAGATAGAGATGGAGATGGAGGCAGAGATGGAGATAGAGACAGCTTATGATTAAACATTCAAGTCAATGCCCTGATCAAAATATATATAATTCTGATTGCCGTGGGAGCAATGCATTTTCAGTTCAGTCCCGCCACTCCACAGATCGTCTAACATATCACTTTATACTTTCACATTAAAGAAATCCACAGCCGAATACAACCATCTATTAACCTCCAAATGAGGTGAAACAAACCAGGTGTCTTTAGATGAACAGATTAATGGTTTATTAGAAAAAAAATAAACTCTTAAACACGACTAAGATATAAATAACATTTTAAAAAAGTAAATAGAATAATGTCTGTGCCGATTTACATTCTTGCCGAAGAAGAATCTTCCAATGTGGAAACGTCCAAGGTTGCTGTGAGGTCCTCGCAGCCATCCAATGCGAAAACAGAAAAACCTCCGTCACTGGGGAAACAGACCCCGCCCACAACCTCCGTCACACTGGAAAAAGGCCCCGCCCCCTCTCTTCCGTCACTGGGGAACAGGCCCCGCCCCAGTCAGCATGGTTAGCGGTCCCGCCCCCGTTCTGTCCCGATGATGACAGGCCCCCGCCCCAGTTCTGTCTCCATGGTGACAAGCCCCGTCCCGTTTCCATAGAGGCAGACCACGCCCCTACTTCGCCCTCACCCTGGAAATAGGCCCGCGCCCCGACTCCCCCGTCATGCTGGAAACAGGCCCCGTCCCCACTTTTCTGTCACCGGGGAAACAGGAACTGCCCTGCTCCTCCGTCACCCTGGAAACAGGCCCCGCCTCCGATCTTTCTCCGTAGTGGCAGTCTCCACCCTCACTACGCCATCACCCTGGAAAATGGCCCCGCCTCCGGTCTGTATCTATGGTGAGAGACCCCGCCCGGCTCTGCCTCCATGGTGACAGGACCCGCCCCCGCTCTCTATCTATGGTGACAGGCCCAATCGCCGCTCCATCTCCCTGGTGAATGGCCACAGCTCCCGCTAATGCATAGTGACAGGCCCGCCCCCCACTGATCTGTCACTCGTGCAATCAGCGTGTGTCATGCGTGTGTGTGTCTGTTTCAGTGCCTGGGTAGTGTGTGAGTGCCCATGTGCGTGTGTGACATATATGTGTGCGAGAGAGAGACTGTGCGTGTGTGCGTGAGAAAGAGAGAATAGGTGTGTGCCTGTGTGCGTGCAAGAGAGAGAGAGCATGCGTGTGTGAGAGATATCGCTTGTGAGTGTGTGTGTATCTTTAAGAGTATGGGTGCGTGTTTTTGGAGAGAGAGCGTGTGTATGTGTGTGTGTGAGAGAGAGCGAGAGCATGTGTGTGTGTGTCTGAGAGAAAGAATCTGTGAATGTGTGTGGGTGAGAAAGAGCAAGTGTGTGCGTGAGGGAGAACATGTGTGTGTGCATGTGTGTGTGTGTGAGAGAGTCTGTGAACGTGTGTGTGTGTCTGAGACAGAGAGTGTGTGTGTGTGTGCTGGTGAGAGAGTTTGTGTGTATGTGTGTGTGAGAGAGCATGTGCTTGTGTGTGAGAGAGAGAGCGCATGTGTGTGTGTGAGAGAGAGAGACAGAGCCAGCGAGAGAGAGCGTGTGTGTGTGTTTGTGTGTTTGTTTATCTGGTTCTCTGCCTGGAGTATGATTTATGTGTGCGTGAGTGCGTATGTGTGTGTGCCGTGTCTGATTGTGAGTGAGAGCGTGTGTGTGTATGTGTGTGTGCGTGTGTGGCTCATTGCCTGCAATGTGCGTGTGTTTTAGGTCTCAGCGCCTGGGTTGTGCTGTATGTCTGTGTGTCTGTGTGAGTGCCGCAGCGTTTCTGTTGTCCTTGTGTGTCTGTATGTCAGTACTTTGCTTTGCTGTGTATCTTTGTATTTGTGTGCGTGTGTGTATGTTTTATAACTCAGGGCCCAGGTTGTGGTGTTTGTCTGTGTGTGTGTGTCTGTGCTTATGCCGTACCTGTATGTCTGCGTCTCAGGGCCTGTGCTGTTCTGTCTTCGTGTGTGTGAGTGTAGGTGTTTGTGTGTGCCTGTTTGTGTCTGTGTGTTTTTGTTTCTTTGTGTGTGGGTGGGAGTGGGTGAGTGAGTGTGTGCGGCTCAGGACCTTGGCTGTGCTATGTCTGTGGGTGTGCTTGCAAGTGCTTTGTCTGTGTTTGTGTGCATGAGTGTGTGTGACTCAGGACTTGGGATCTGTGTGTCTGTGTGTGTGTGTGTGTGTCAGGGCCTGGGTTGTGCATGTGTCGTCATGTATGTGTGTGCGTGCCTGTTTGCACGCGTGCATGTGTGTGCCTCAGTGCTTCTGTATGTCTGTGTGCGTGTGTATCGGGGCCTGGGCTGTGCTGAGTGTTTGCATGTGTGTCTGTGTGGGTTTGTCTCACGGCAAGTGTTGTGCTGTAGGTCTGCATGTGCGTGTGTGTGGGTTTTATGTCTCAGGCCCTGGGTTGTGCTGTCTGTCTATGTGTGTGTTTGTGTGTGCGTGCTTGCGTGGGTTCGTATCTGTATTTGTGTGCGTGTGTGTGTGTGACTCAGTGCCTCGTCTTTGCTCTGTGTGTCCGTGTGTGCGTGTGTGTGTGTCTGTGTTTGTTCTGTGCCTTGTGTGTGTGTGTTGATATGTGTTTCTCAGGGCCTGGGTTGTGCTGTGTACTGTGTGTGTGCGCGTGCATATGTGTATGTGTGTGTCTCATGGTTGAGTTGTGCTTGGTGTCTTTGTGTTTCTCTGTGTGTGTGTGCGTTTGTGTGTATGTGTGCGTGTATGTGCGTCTCAGGGCCTGGCTATGCTGTGTATTGTGTGTGTGTCTCAGTGTTACTATAGTGCTGTGCGTGCATCTGTGTATCTCCGGGTCTGGGTTGTTCTTTGTGTGTGTGTATGTCTGATTCAGTGCCTAGGGTATGAGGTATGTCTGTGTGTGTCTGTGTGTTTGCCAGTGATTGTGTTGTGCCGTGTATGTGCTTCAGGGACTGAGCTGTGCTGTGTATGTGTTTGCAAGTATGTGCGTGCGTGTGTCTGTGTGGGTCTTTGTGCATCTGACTCAGTGACTGATGTGAAAAATGTGTGTGTGTCTGCTTCAGTGGCTGTCGTGTCATGTATCTGTGTGTCTGTGTGTTTGTGATTGTATATGGTTCTGTGCCCGGGCTGTGATGTGTGACTGTCTGTCTTTCTGTGTGTCTGTATTTCATGGCCTGGCTTGTGATGTGTGTCCATTCGTGTCTCTGTGCCTTTTTGTGTGCGTGTGTGTGTGTGTGTGTGTGTGTGTGTGTGTGTGTGTGCGTGCGTCTGCATTTCTTTGTGTGTGCTTTATGTGCGTATGTCTCAGTGTGTATGTGGTGCTGTATATGTATGTCTGCTTGCTACCGTGTGTGTGTATCTGTGTCTGTGTGTGAGTGTGTGTGTGTGTCTGTTGGTGTGTGTTTGAGTGTGTCTGTGCGTGAAAACGCACGCACATGTGTGTGTGTCTGTGTGTGCTTTTGTCTCAAGGCCTGGGCTCTCTGTGTGGCTGTTTGTGTGTGTGTGTTCCTGTGTTTGTGTGCGGGCGGGTGGGGGTGTGTGTGTATGTGGCTCAGGGCCTAGGTTTTGTCTTCGTGTATGTGCTCGCGCACATGTATCTGTGTGTGGTGCTGTATGTGTGTGTCTGTGTGCATGTGTCTGTGTTTGTGCGTGAGTGGGTGTATTTGTGTGCATAAGTGTGTGTGTGTGCACATGCACGCGCATGTTTTTTTTTATTCTTTCATGGGTTGTGGGAGTCGCTGGCCGGGCCAGCATTTGTTGCCCATCCCTAATTGCCCTTCAACTGAGTGGCTTGCTATGCCATTTCGTGAGCATGTAAGAGTCAACCACATTGCTGTGGGTCTGGAGTCGCATGTCGGCCAGACCAGGTAAGGACAGCAGATTTCCTTCCCAAAAGGACATTAGTGAACCAGATGGGTTTCTACAACAATCGGCAATAGTTTCATGGCCATCATTAGACTAGCTTTCAATTCCAGATTTTTATTAATTGATTTAAAATTCCACCTTCTGTTGTGGTGGGATTCGAACCCATGTCCCCAGACCAATACTTGGGTCTCTGGGTTACTAGTGCTGTCACAATACTAGTACGCCACCGCCTCTCCAACAATGTGCGTGTGTCAGTGTGTGGGTTTGTCTCAGGGCCTGGGCTGTGCGTGTGTCTGTGTGCGTGTGTATGCATCTGTGTTTGTGTGTGGGTGGGTAGAGGTGGGGTGGGTGTGTGGCTATCGGACTGGGATGTGCTTTGTGTCTTCATATATGTGTACGTGCACATGTATGTGTTTGTGCCTGTGTGTGTCTGTTTGTGTTTTATGTCTCAGGCCCTGGCTTGTGCTGTGTGTGTGTGTGTGTGTGTGTGTGTGTGTGTGTGTCAGTGTTTGTGCTGTATTCTATGTGTTTGCATGTGCGTCTGAAGACTGGATTGTTCTTTGTGTCTTTGTATGTGTGAGTGTGTGTCTCCGTGTTTGTGCTGTGTTTCAGGGCCTTGTTTGTGCTGTGTACTGTGTGCGTGTGCGTGTGTATGTGGGCATGTGCGTGTGTGCGTTTGACTCAGTGCCTAGGGTATCATATGTGTCTGTGTGCGTCTGTGTGTGTGTCTCAGTGTTTGTGTTGTGCTGTTTATGTACGTCAGGGACTGTACTGCGCTGTATGTACGTGTGTGTATTTTATGTATGGGTCTGTGTGTCTGTGTGGGTCTGTTTGTATCTGGCTCATTGACTGGTGTATAAAGAGTGTGAGTGAGTGCGTGTGTATGTCTGTGTGTGTCGTGAGAGGGTGTGTATGTGAGTGTAAATCGTTCTGCGGCTGGGTTGTGATGCGTGTCTGCATGTGTGTGTCTCTATGTCATGGAATGGCTTGTGACGTGTGTCTATTCGTGTCTCTGCGCCTGTGAGTGCGTGTGTGTCTGTGTGTGTCTCACTGATACTGTTGTGCTGTGCGTATGTGCGTGTGTGGCAGTGCATGGGCTGTGTGTGTGTGTGTGTGTTTATTTGTATGCGTCTGTGTGCCTTTTAATATCTCAGGGCGTGTGTTGTGCTGTGTGCATGTGTGTGTGTTTCTGTGTGTGTGTGTTTGTGTCACGGCGGTGTTGTGCTGCGTGCTCTGTGTGTGTGGGTGTGCTTGTGCACGCCTGCATGTCCGTCTGAGTTTGCGTTTGTATCAGGGCCTGGGTTGTGCTGGGTGTCTACGTGCATGTGTGTGTGTGTGTGTCTGTATCTGCGTGTGCGCCTCAGTGATTGTGTTGTGATGTGTGTGCGTGTATATATCACAGGAACTGGGCTGTGGTGTGTGTGTGCGTGCTTGTGCACGCCTGCATGTGTGTCTCTGTGTGCGTTTGTTTCAGGGCTTCGTTTGAGCTGTGTGTCTGCGTGCGCGCGAGTGTGTGTGTGTGTGTATCTGTTTGTGTGTCTCAGTGATTGCGTTATGATGTGTGTGTCTATATATCTCAGGGACTGGGCTATGATGTGTGTGGGCGTGTGTGTGTACGTGTGAGTGTGTGCCTGCAGGCCTGGATTGTAGTGTGCGTGCGTGTGTCGGAGTGCATGTGTGTGCCGGAATGCCTGGATTGCAGAGTGTGTGTGTGTGAATGTGTTAGAGAGAGAGATACGTGTGAGTGCCTGAATGCCTGAATTGCAGTGTGTATGTCTGTGCATGTGTGTGTATGAGTGTGAATTTGACTGGCTTCGTGCCTGTGTTGTGATCTGTGTTCATGTGTGTGTGTGTGAGTGTATGTGTTTCTAGACCAGTGCCTAAATAGTGATCTGTGTGTGTGTCCGAGTGTGTCTATCTGTGTGTTCGTGAATGAGTGTGTGTCTGGCTCAGGGTCCAGGGTGTGACATGCGTCTGTGTGTGTGTGTCAACGTGTTTCTCCGTGTTTGTGCGTGTGTGTGTTTGTGTGCGTGTCTGTGTGTGTGTGTGTATCTGGTGTGTTAGTGAATGAGTGTCCGAGTGCGTCTGTGTGTGTGTTTATCTGTGTGTGTGTGTATATGTTTGAATTTTACTGGTTTAGTGACTGTGGTGTGATCTGTATTCATGTGTGTCTGTGTATAGTTTTGTTTAGCTCAGTGCCTGAGTTGTATCCTGTGGATGTGTCCGAGTGTGTCTGTCTGTGTGTACCCGAGTGTGTTTGTGTCTGGCTCAGCATCCTGGGTGTGACCTATGCCTGCGTGTGTGTACGTGCATCTGGGTCTGTGTTTCTGTATGTGTGTCCCCGTGTGTCTGTGTGCGTTTGCGTGTGTGTGTTTGTCTGTGGGTGTGGGTGTGTGCGTTTGTGTGCGTGTCTGTGTGTATGTGTGTGGGTGTTTTATGTCTCAGCGCCTGGGTTGTGTTGTGTGTGCATTTCTGTGTGGATGCGCTTGCGTGTATTTATATCTGTATTTGACTGTGTGTGTGGTGTGTGTGTGGTGTGTGTGTGCGTTTGTATCGGGGCCTGCATTGTGCTGTGTGCTCTACGTATGTGTGTGCGTTTTTGTCCCTCTGTGTGTGTCAGAGATTCTGAGGTAATATGTGTGCGTGTATATTCAGAGCCTTGTCTATTGTGTGTGTGTGCGTGTGCGCACAAGCGTCTTTATGTCTGTGTGTGGGATTGTCTCAGGGCCTGGGCTTTGCTGTGTTTCTGCATGTGTGTGTGTGCGCGTGCGTCTGTGTGTGTGTGTGGTGGTGCCAGTGCATGTTTCCCAGTAATTGTGTTGTGAATTGTGTCTGCATCTGCATATCTCAGGGCCTGGGCTGTGGTGTGTGTGTGTGCTTGTGCCAGTGCTTGTTTCTCAGTAATTGTGTTGTGTATTGTGTCTCGTGTGCAGATCTCATGGCCTGTGTGTGTGTGTGTATGTGTGTGTGTGTGTGTGTGTGTGTGTGTGTGTGTGTGTGTGTGTGTGTGTGTGATTGCACACGCTTGTGTGTGTGTCTGCGTGTGCGTTTCTATCAGGGCCCAGGTTGTGTTGTGTGTGTGTATGTATTTTATCTCTCTGGGTCTGGGTTGTGCTGAGTGTGTATGTCTGTGTGCATGTGCATGCGCACATGTGCATGTATGTGTGTGTTATTGTGTGTGTGTTTCAGGGCCTCGGTTGTGCTCTGAGTGTATGACTGTGTGGATAGAGTCAGAGAGTCATAGAGTCGTACAGCATAGAAACTGGCCCTTCGGCCCACCGCGTCCATGCTGACCGTAATGCCGATCTATACAAATCACACCTGCCTGCATTAATTCCATATCCTTCTATGCCTTGCTCATTCAAGTACCTGTCCAGATGCCTCTTAAATGTCGCTACTGTTCCTGCCTCCACCACCTCCTCAGGTAGCTCATTCCAGATACCCACAATGCTTTGTGTGAAAAATTTGCCCCTTTGCACCCTTTTAAACCTCCTCCCTCTCCCCTTAAATCTATGCTCTCTAGTTGTAGTCACCCCTACCATGGGAAACAAACTCTGGCTATCTACCCTAGCAATGCCCCTCATAATTTTATATACCTCGATCATGTCCCCTCTCAGCCTCCTTCGCTCCAGGGAAAACAGAGCCAGCCTATCCAATCTCTCTTTATAACTCAAGCCCTCCAAACAAGGCAACATCTTTGTGACTCTTTTCTGCACCCTCTCTAGCTTAATCACATCTTTCCTGTAGTGCAGCGACCAGAACTGCACACAGTACTCCAAATGCAGCCGAACCAACGTTATGTACAACGGTAACCTGACGTCCCATCTCTTGTACTCAATGCCTCGGCTGATGAAAGCAATCATGCCATACGCCTTCTTCACCACCCTGTCTACCTGTGCTACCACTTTCAGGAAACTGTGCATTTTCACCGCAAGGGCTCTCTTCTCAACGACACTCGCCAGGGCTCTGTCATTCACTGTATATGTCCTGCCCTGGTTCAACATCCCAAAATGCATCACTTCGCACTTATCTGCGTTAAATTCCATTTGCCAATCCCTTGACCACTTTCCCAATTGGTCTATATCCTGTTGTATCCTAAGACAACCTTCTTCACTGTCCACTATACCACCAATTTAGGTGTCATCTGCAAACATACCAATCAAGCCCCCTACATTCACATCCAAGTTAGTAATATATATGACAAAGAACAGAGGGCCCAGCACCGATCACTGCGGCACTCCACTGGTCACCGGCCTTCACTCTGAAAAAAAACAACCCTCCACTACCACCCTCTGCCTCCCATCATCAAGCCAATGTTGTATCCAATTAGCTAGCTCACCCTAGATCCCATGTGTTCGAAACTTCTGGACCAGCCGATCATATGGGACCATGTCACGGGCCTTGCTAAAGTCCATGCAGACAACGTTCATCGCCCTGCCCTCGTCAATCCTCTTAGTCACCTCCTCAGAAAACTCTATCAAATTCTTGAGACATGATTTCCCACGCACAAAGCCATGCAGACGATCCCTAATCAGACCTTACCTTTCCAAGTGCATACAAATCCTGACTCTCAAAATCCCTTCTAATAACTTTCCCACCACTGATGTAAGGCTCACCGGCCTGTAGTTCCCTGGCTTAACCCTGCTGCCCTTCTTAAGTAAAGGCACAACATTAGCTATCCTCCAGTCTGCCGGTAGCACACCCTTGCTTCCCATAGCATCCCAGGATACACCTGGTCAGACCATGGAGATTTATCCACCTGAATGCGCTTCAATACCTCCAACACCTCCTCCTTTGTAATGTTGATATGCTCCAGGATATCGCTGTTCCCTCCCTTGAACTAACTAGCTTCCATGACCTTCTCCACGGTAAATGCGGATTGTACGGATGAGAAGTACTCATTTAAGACCTCGCCGATTTACCGTGGCTCCACACATAGGTTACCACACAGATCCTTAAGGAGGCGTACTCTCTCCCTAGCTACCGTTTTACTCTTAGTCAAGAAGGCATTCGGCATGCTTGCCTTCAGCGGTCGGGGCATAGAGTATAGAAATTGGCAAGTCATGTTGCAGCTGTACAGAACCTTAGTAGGGACACACTTAGAATATTGCATGCAATTCTGGTCGCCACACTACCAGAAGGACGTGGAGGCTTTGGAGAGGCTACAGAGGAGGTTTCCTAGGATGTTGCCTGGTCTGGAGGGCATTAGCTATGAGGAGAGGTTGGAAAAACTCGGATTGTTTTCAGTGGAACGGTGGATGTGGAGGGGCGACATAATTGAGGTTTACAAAGTTATGAGCGGCATGGACAGAGTGGATAGTCAGAAGCTTTTTCCCAGGGTGGAAGAGTCAGTTACTAGGGGACATAGGGTTAAAGTGAGAGGGGCAAAGTTTAGAGGGGATGTGCGAAGCAAGTTTTTTACACAGAGGGTGGTGAGTGCCTGGAACTTGCTGCCAGGGGAGGTGGTGGAAGCAGATACGATCGCGACGTTTGAGAGATATCTTGAAAAATATCGGAATAGGAAGGAAATAGAGGGATATGGGCCCCGGAAGTGCAGAAGGTGTTAGTTTCGGCAGGCATCAAGATCGGCGCAGGCTTGGATGGCCGAATGGCCTGTTGCTGTGCTGCACTGTTCTTTGTTGTTGTTGTCTTTGATTCTCCTTTATCTTATCTGCCAGGGAAATCTCATGGCCCCTTTTCGCCCTCCTAATTTCCTTCTTAAGTGTACTCCTACATCCCCTGTATTCCTCGAAGGACTCGCTTGATCCCAGCTGCCTATACCAGACATATTCCTCCTTCTTTGTCCTGCCCAGACCCTCAATATCCATCGTCCACCAAGGTTCCCTAAACTTGCCAGCCTTGCCCTTCCATCTAACAGAACCGTGACGGCCCTGAACTCTTCCTATCTCACTTTCAAAAGCCTCCCATTTGCCAGACGTCCTTTTACCTGTAAACAGCCTCTCCCATTCAACTTTTGAGAGTTCCTGTCTGATGCCATCGAAATTAGACTTCCACCAATGTAGGACGTCATCTTGAGGATTGGTCCTCTCCTTTTCCACAACTATTTTGAAGCAAATAGAGTTATGGTCACTGGTCCCAAAGTGTTCCCCCACTGACACATCAACCACCTACCCAGCCTCATTTCCTAAGAGGAGGTCGAGTGTAGCCCCTTCTCTAGTAGGGCCATCCACATACTTCTTCAGAAAACTATCCTGGACACACTTAACACATTCTTCCCCATCTGTTCCCTTAGCACTAAGGCAGTCCCAGTCATGATTAGGGAAGAATAATCACCTACTATTACTACACCTATCGGTGATTTCCCCACATATGCTCCTCCAATTCCATTCGAGTATTGGGGGTCCTATAGTATGATCCCATCAAAGTGATCACCCCTTTCTTATTTCTAAGTTCTACCAAAATGGCGTCGCTGGACGTCCCCCCACCCCCCCACACCCCTCGCCCCGGGATATCCTGTCTAAGTACTGCCGTGATGTCCTCCCTAATCAATAGTGCAACTCCCCTTCCTCTCTTACCTCCACCTCTGTCACACCAGAAGCATCGGTACCCCGGATCATTGAGCTGCCAGTCCTTCTCATCCCTCAACCACGTTTCCGTAATAGCTATAATACCACACTCCCATGTACCGATCCATGCTTTGAGTTCATCTGCCTTACGTGTAAGGCTTCTTGCATTAAAGTAAATGCAGTTTAGCCGACCAGACCTTCCACGCTCCCTGTCCTGCCCAGGCCCGGCCTGCCTACTGGACTTGATTGCTTTAACCTCTACATTTGCCTCTGCTATCCCATCGAAGAGACTACTCCTGTGAGTGGGTGTCTGTACCACTTCAACTGGGATTAACAAAGGCCTGTTTTGATATGGCTCTTTTCTGGTGTTTGAGTGGGACTCAGTATCACTGCTGCTGGGGTTCACACTGTCCTGGTTTGAGTTGGCTGCTTCCTGGATTGTGAGTGGAACTTAGTACTATTCCAGCTGGGATTTACACTGGCCTGGTTGGAATTGACCCTTTCCTGGGGTGTGAATGGCTTTCAGTTGCACACCATCTGGGATTAAAATAGACCCTGTTTTCTTTGGCTCTTGCCTGGTCCGTGAGTGGGACTCAGTATCAATCCAGCTGGGGTTAACAAGGGCCTGGTTAGAATGGGCTCTTTCCTGCGATGTCAGTGGAACGCAGTACCACAGCGACTGGTATTAACATGGGTCTAGTGTGAATTGGGCCTTTTCTAGATTGTGAGTGGGACTCAGTTCCACTCCAAGTGGGCGTAACACAGGTCTGGTTTGAATTGGCCCTTTGTTGGTGTGTGAGTTGGACACAGTACCACTCCAACTGGGATTAACACACTCCTGGTTTGAATTGGCTCTTTGTTGGTGTGTGAGTTGGAGTCGGTACCACTCCAGCTGGTATTAATTGTGACCTGGATTGAATTGGCTCTTTCCTGGTGTGTGAATGGGATATAGTACCAGTCCAAGTAGGTTTATAACAGGCCTGGTATTTTTTGGCTCTCTCCAGGAGGGTAAATGGGACTCAGTATCACTCCAACTGGGATTAACACAGGCTTAGTTTGAATTGACCCTTTGTTGGTTTGTGAGTGGGAGTCAGTACCGCTCTAATTGGGATTAATAAAGGCCTGGTTTGACTAGCTCTAGCCTCTTATTAGTGTGGGACTCAGTACCACTGCCCTTGAGATTAACAGAAGCCTGGTTCGCACTGTCCCTTACTTTCACTATGAGTGGGACTCAGTGCCATTCCAGATGGGGTTAACAGAGTGCCTGGTTTGAATTGGCACTTTCCTTGTGTGTGAGTGGGGCTCAGTATCATTCAAGCTGGGGTTACCACAGGCCTCGTTCCAATTGGCCCCATCCTGATGTGTGAGTGAGGCTCAGTTCCATTGCAGCTTATTTTATAAAAGGCTTGGTTTGAATTGGCCATTACCTGGTGTGTGATTGAGTCTCAGTACCACTCCAAATGCGATTATCACAGGCCTGCTTCGAACTGTCCCCTGCACAGCCGGAATTTTAAGTGACATATATTGTGTCCATTTTAAGTGACATGCACTGCATCCATTTTAAGTGCTATGCACTGCGAACATTTTAAATGACAGTCTGTGTGACTGTTTGATGTCACCTGCACTGCGGCCATTTTAAGTTACATGTGCTGCTGCCATTTTAACTGATATGCACTGTGGTCTGTTTGGAATGAGACCAGGCGACGGCAATCATTTTCAATGTTGTCGGTCAACGGCAGTGAATGTAACAGGTCATAAATGAGAATAAAAACTGATAGAGAAGAATAAATTATAAACAATCATAAAGGATTATAAAGATTTACAAAGTGTTAGGAAAAATTATAAACAGTTTATAAAGGTTATAAAGTTCTGTAAATGCCTATAATGAATATAAACGGTTATAAATAATTATCAGGATTATTTTTATTATAATGTGATTATAAAGATTCAGAAAGATTCTGACTGAAGTATCCCGTCACCGTGGAATGAGGCCCTGCCAACGCTCCCCGTTACCCTAGAAACACGCACCGCCCCCACTCTTCCATCACCCTGGAAACAGGCCCCTCCCGCACACCTGTCACCCTACATGAGGCCCCGCCCCCACTCATCCTTCGCAATGGAAACAGCACCCCCCACATCTGTCATCTGGAAGCAGGCCCTGCCCCAACCCCACCGTCAACCTGGAAACACACCACGCCTCCACTCCTCATCCGCGGGGCAAAAGGCCCCGCCCTAGCCCCCATCACCAGGGAAACAGACCACGGCCCCACTCCCCATCACCAGGAAAACAGGTCCCGCCCCCACTCCGCCGTCACCGGGGAAACAGAACATGCCCCCACTCCCAGTGGCCGGGTAACAGGCCCCGACCCCGCTCACCTCCAGCCTGGAAACAGAACACGCCCCCATTGTTCTGTCCAATGGAAAACTGCCCCGCCCCTCTCCCCGTCACCCTGGAAACAGGCCCCGCCCCCGTTCCGCCTCCATAGCGACAGGCCCCGACCCCGTTCCCCTTCACCGGGAACACAGGCCTCGCCCCTACTCCTCATCACCGGGGAAACAGGCCACGCCCCATCTCTGCTGTCACTGGGTGAAGCGACCCGCCCCCACTCCTCTGACCAATGGGAACAGGCCCCGCCCCCATTCACTGTCATCGTGAACCAAGCCCCGCCCCCACCCCATCACCCTGCATACAGCCCCCGCCCCCTCCTGTGATCATTGAATGTATTTCACAATTGTAGTGAAGGGATATTTCAGCACATTCTTCAACTGCTCTCTGAACTGGGTCTGGGTCACGCCGTAAATTGCAGTGTTTGTGCAGCAACTCAGGAGCTGCAGCATGAAGCCCAATTCCCGCAGAAAATCAGGTAGATAAACAGACACAGATTCGGACATATACATTCGCCTCCACATCGACCACACCATTATCATCGCCCAAAACAGGATGAAATTACCCGAGATAACTAAGAGTAAAATGATGGATTTCCTTCGGCTCTCCATTTCTGGGTCTCTGTGCCTCTGTCCACTTCTGTGAGCCCGGAGTCTCCTGCGTCCTCTGTTGCTCATTAAAATGTGTCTGACGGTGAGAGCGTTGAGCAGCAGAATCAGCACAAATGGGATGACCGGGGTTAGAATGTTGTGGAGGAACTCGATTGTTGTCCAGACTCGAGAGAAATAAACGTCGACTGTTACACAACAAAACCATGGGAGGTTGTACAGCGAATACCAACCCGTTAACATAAAAAACCAGAAGATGTTCTTTAAACAGCTCAGCACAGTCACTGTTCCCACAACCACAGCCGACGTTTTCTCACTGCAGTAGTTATTTTTCAGATTCTGACAACAAATGGCCACAAATCGATCAAAGGTGAAAGTGACGGTGAACCAGACAGAACAGTCTGTGGCTGCGTAAAGCAGGACGGCGTGGATATTACACAAGGGGATGCCATACAGGAACTGAAACTGTTCCTTATAAACAATGGGAATGTGTCTCAATATCAGGTCCAGGATAATGACCAGTAGATCCGCCGCTGACATGGCCACCAGGTACCGAGTGACACATTTGGAGAGACCGCACTTTTCCCGAGACAGTATCCCAATCGTCAGCACGTTAACTGTGAGGAAGGGATATCTTTTATTTGTTTTTGTTTTTTATTTTTTTATTCAGAGATACAGCAATGGAACAGGCCCTTCGGCCCATCGAGTCTGTGCCGACCATCAACCACCCATTTATACTAATCCTACTAATCCTCATCCCATATTCCTGCCATATCCCCACCTGTCTCTATATTCCCCTACCACCTACCTATAATAGGGGCAATTTATAATGGCCAATTTACCTATCAACCTGCAAGTCTTTGGTGGTGGGATGTAACCGGAGCACCCGGCGAAAACCCACGCAGACACAGGGAGAACTTGCAAACTCTGCACCACTGCGCCACTGTGCCGCCCAATATAAACAGGGGAATTATACATCAGGCTGTAGCAAAGTTACCAGATTGATTGAGGACTTATTGAGATTTATAAATGTGTTCCTGTATCCAGTGATGTATTAAAATGATTGGGCCTGAAAGAACAAATGGGAAGGTCTGTGATACCATGGAAGACAGGAGAGATTAAATAACAAAAGGATGATACTGAAATTGTTAAATTGAATGTTGATCATAATCCGCCCCCTCCCTACTTTCCCTGTCTGGTTAAAAACTGTTCCCTTTCTAATCTCTCCCAGTTCTGATGAAGGGTCACCGACCTGTGTGAGAGATAAAGTGTGCGTGTGTGTGTGTGAGAGTGTGTGTGTGTGTGTGTGTATGTGTGAGAGAGAGAAGGCGCGTGTGTGTGAGAGAAAGAGAAAGATAGCGTGTGTCTGTGTGTGTGAGAGAGAAAGAGCGTGTGTGTGTTCATTTCAATTTTCGATTGTGAATCCGGTACTGGGATATAAAATGGAATTATATTATTAAGTTAAAGCTTTATTTTTATTTTAAACGCTGGTTTTGCAACTGTTAAAAGGCAATGAACAATTTTCTGAGAGATAATCTTCAACCTTGAAGGTCTGACGATGTCTGGCAGAAATCCAATTTGAAGTTTAAAACATTGCTTTATTTGGATAATCTGTGATTGCTTTATTTTGCAGTCTAAACTTAAGACATGTTTTTTTGACTGTTTTTAAGTAGCAAATTTCACAATATTTACTCTTGTCTTAAGGGAGAGAAGGATAAGCAAAGGAGATATGGGAAAGATTAAAGTTTGTGTAAGGAGCTGGTGTTAAGTCTTTTGTTGTAAGAATATTAAATAACTATTTATTTAGTTTTTGGTTTTATTACAATCATTTGAAAAGGTGCCTGAAGAAAGAACAAGAAAATGGTGTAATTTACCTATCATAAAAAAAATGCACGTGCTGCTCTGTTCTGTGTGTAGTTAATAACTATTATAAGTTAATAAGTCTGAATTAAATTAATACTGTTAAGGTTAACTAACCTGTTAAGCTGAGGAAAACTTTTAAATGTTTATCGACGTCAGCGGAATTTGGAATCATCTTGGTCGTATACAATCCTTGGACTAGAAATCTCTTACAATAGATGCTAAAAGTTTGGAAAGAATTGGAGTTTAATCTAAAATTGTGTCTTTCCTGATGGAGATGGTTTCCTTTGAAATTGATAATGTTACTAAAGATTGTGTTGTTTTTAAATTCTAAGGATACTAAAAAACGCTTAAAATGAAGTTTAGTGCTTTTTGATAAGGAAAGAGAGGGTTACGTAAAGCGACACAGCTGAGAATGCTTTGCTCCACCCCCTTGGAGACAAGCAAATAAATTAACCTTGCTGCAGCTATCTTTATTAATGATACAAAGTGCTTGAGAAGGAGAGATAGTTGCAAGCACTTCTGTCTTTAATGCAAAAAAAAATGCAACATCACCAAATCTGGGCGTAAGAAACTGGAATGGATAAACAAAAGTAAATTGATATGAGTGGTTATTTAAAGCATTCAAAGGGAAAATTACTGTTATTTGAATTTGGAATAATCTGAGATTTCGAAAATCCAGTTCAATTTGGCAAGTTATTTAAGGAATTAAAATGTCATCTAAGGTAAAAAAAAAAAAACAATATATAGTAATGTCTGGAATCAAACGGAAATGATTGACTTCTATTTTAAAGAATTATGAATATTGATTGTAAAAGTTATCCAGGGCTCAAATTGAAACAGAAATATAATTAATGGGAATACGACAAGGGTTTCATGACCCTACCACCCACAGAGTTCAGGAATGGTGAAGCGAATGAACCACACTCTAAAAACGGCGACAGCAAAGGCCATCTCTGAGACCAGAAACGGGTGGGTAGACGTCTTACCCTGTATATTATTGAGACTCAGAGCCACACCCAACCGAAAGACAGGCTTGACCCCCTTCGAACTTATGACAGGGAGGGCTATGCAACTCACCAAAAACATCATAGTAGGCGGGGAGGATATGGCACCCCTACGTGACCGAGTCAGGCAATACGTAAGGAAATTAGATCAACAGCTGAAGGAGTTACGACAGGAGGTGAGGGATCAGCAGACCATACAAGACCTAGAAACACAAACCAAGGATAATGCCGACCAAGCTATACCACAAATAGCGGAGAAAGGTTTGGTACGAGTTACCCCTGAACAGGCGGGCTTCGCCCCAAGATGGACCGAACCATATGATATTATCAGGACTAGTAACAGCTGTGCATGTGTTGACATGAAAGGGAAGGGCCAGTGGAAACAATGGTCCCAACTGAAAATAAATAATCAAAGGAATGATGGCTGAGCACGAGATCGTGCCTATTATGGAAACCAAATGCTATGCCATGCGATACCAGGAGTGGAATGTTCAGGGAACTGGGAGTGGTGATGATGTTAACCAGAGCCTGGATGGTATTCAAATGGATCACCATGCAGGTACGAGCCCAACGTGCTCAGATGCAAATCCGACGGCAGCACAGACACGGACTTGACGAGATAAAGATGGTACGATTATAAAATGACACAGCTATTGACCCTTAAACAATAGAACGTTTTCGGCCCACACAGATGAGGAAATGAGTAGACCAGGAACTAACACCTGGTGACGACCAGGTCATTCTGTTTAAATCCCCAAATTTAAGCATCCAAAGCATTGAAACAACAGTGGACACTTCGACTCTGGGGACTCATGATACTGGGGACTCTGAGACGAATACAAGCACAAGTGAAAGCTGATGAACCACTGGAGGAACGTAACTACATGAACTATAAGGCTTTGTATAATTTCACTGATGGAATATGTATCCCAGCAACCATGGACTGGAGTAGAGATAAATCTTATTTTAATGCTTGGTTACAAGTTCATTTGGGAAAAGATAAAGTGAGCATACAGTGCTCTACTGATGCAACAAGGGTCAGCTACATCCGACGAAGAGAAATAAAAAAGCCTGATAGGTGTGCATTCGGAATAATCTGCACACCACCTGTCGGACCTCAGCCCACGGCTACCAAGAGAAAAGGGGTGGGGTTAAGTGGGTATCATGAGGAGGTGGGAGCAGCTGCGTTATCTTTGTATGTATGCTTTCCTCCGCCTCCGACACCACGCCCCAGAATAACCACCACCCAATCCGAAGAATTGCCATGCTCCATAATCACTAAAGGACCAAAGAACGGAATTGTACCTTTTAACAAAGGAAAATATTGTATGACAATGTTAAACATGAGATAGCGCCTGTCCTGATCAATATCTCGGGAATACAAATGCCAGAGTATTGTAAAGTGGAGGCGAAAAATATGTACAGTGTATTAAGTAAGGTTGAAATGCAGCATGCTGCCGATGCCATGGGTGCGACTAGATTTCGAGGCCAGGATCAGCTTTATAGAACAAAAGGGGAATAGTTAATGATGTTGCTACCGGATTTAATACTGGTACTTCCGTCATAAACTCACTGGACATACAAGGTCTAAATGAAAAGGTGGAACAACTTAAAGCAGTAATGAAGGAACTCTTAGAGAGAGCAGACAAAAATCAGTCGAATCAGGCCAATCTGGGAGAGGAGGGCATGGGAATACAATTAGATGGAATTAGAAAGAATGAAGAAAAAAGAACAGCACAGCTCAGGAACAGGGCATTCGTCCCTCCAAGACTGCGACGATCTTGATGCCTCTCTAAACTAAAATCTTCTGCACTTCCGGGACTGTATCCCTTTATTCCCATCCTATTCTTGTACTTGTCAAGATGTCTCTTACACGTCGCTATCGTACCTGCGTCCACCACCTCCTCCAGCAGCAGGTTCCAGGCACTCACCACCCTCTGTGTAAAGAACTTGCCTCGCACATCACATCTAAACATTGCCACTCTCAACTTAAACCTCTGTCCCCTAGCAACTGACTCTTGCACCCTGGGAAAAATCTTCTGACTATCCACTCTGTCCATGCCACTCATAACTTTGTAAACCTCGATCATGTCGCCCCTGCACCTCTGTCATTCCAATGAAAACAATCCGAGTTTATCTATCCTCCCCTCATAGGTCATGCCCTCCAGACCAGGCAACTTCCTGGTTAACCTCTTCCGTACCTTCTCAGAAGCCTCCACGTCCTTCTGGTATTGTTGTGACCAGAGTTGCATGCAATATTCTAAGTGTGGCCTAACTAAAATTCTGTACAGCATGACTCACAATTTGTAAACTCTATGCCCCTACCGATGAAGGCAATCATTCCATATGCCTTCTTGACTACCTTATCCACATGTGTTGACACTTTCAGTGACCTGTGGACCTGTACGCCCAGATCTCTCTGCCTGTCAATACTCTGAAGGGCTCTGCCATTTACTGTACACTTCCCACCTGCATCTGATCTTCCAAAATGCATTACCTCACATTTGTCCGGATTAATTTCCATCTGCCATTTCTCCAACCAAGTCTCCAACCGATGTATATCCTGCTGTATCGTCCGACAATCCTCATCACTATCCGCAACTCCACCAACCTTTGTGTCGTCCGCAAACTTACTAATCAGACCAGCTACATTTTCCTCCAAATCATTTATATATATACCACAAACAGCAAAGCTCCCAGCATTGATCCATGTGGAATACCACTAGTCAAATTCCTCCATTCAGAAAAGCACCCTTCCACTGCTACCCTCTGTCTTCTCGGACCGAGCCAGTTCTGTATCCATCTTGCCAGCTCACCTCTGATCCTCTGTTACTTTACCTTTTGTACCAGTCTGCCATGAGGGACCTTGTCAAAGGCTTCAGTGAAGTCCTTGTAGACAACATCCACTGCCCTTCCTTCATCAATCATCTTCGTCACTTCCTCAAAAGACTCAATCAAGTTAGTGAGACACGACCTCCCCTTCACAAAACCATGCTGCCTTTCGCTAATAGGTTCAATTGTTTTCAATTGTGAGTAAATCCTCTCCCGAAGAATCCTCTCTAATAATTTCACTGCCACTGACGTAAGGCTCACCGGCCTATAATTTCCTGGAGTATCCTTGCTATGCTTCTTAAACGAAGGAACAACATTGGCTGTTCTCCAGTCCTCTGGAACCTCGCCTGTCCCCAATGTGGATGCAAAGATTTCTGTCAAGGCCCCAGCAATTTCTTCCCTTGCCTCCCTCTGTATTCTGGGGTAGATCCCATCAGTCCCTGGGGACTTATCTACCTGAATGCTTTGCAAGACACCCAACACCTCCTCTTTTTTGATAACTCCATGACCCAGACCATCTACACTCCCTTCCCCAGAGTCATAATCCACCAAGTCCTTCTCTTTGCTGAATGCAGGTGCAAATTACGATATTAGAAGCCCATGCTGAAACCATCAATCACCTCATAGATAGAGAAAAGGAAGATGCCTAAAAGCTAAGGCACAGACAACTCTGTCACGCTTCTGGCTTATGGATGTTGGGACAGATATGCCACCACCTCGATCAGATCCAATGGGGGGGAGGTGCCCAATTGGAATGACAGCCCCCATCTGGCTGGGCTAGCCGGGAGAAAAGAGACACTGCACATTTGTACTCTGAAGGGACTCACCAGATTATACCTCATGATCCCAGATTGCAAAATAGGCGAAACTACTGCAGTGGGAATAGTCCTGATAATCCCTCTCGTCACACGGCACTCAGGGCCATTTCCCCACTACCTATTGGAAAACATTGCAGTCGTGCAGGGTAAGCCCCTCCCCCACCCCCGCTGCCTCCGCTACTACTTAACTGAACCCTACGCCATACTCAAAAACAATACACTATATGGAATCTCCGTTATGGGATGCAAGCAAAAGGGGGGGTATTACAATATGTCCTCACCCAGTGGGACAGGGAGAATTGGATGCATGTGGCTTCACTGGAACTGATGGTTGTGTCAGAGAAATCATACCCGCCCCCATATATTTTGCCAGAACAGGCGACGGAGGCAAAGGAAAATTTTGCGTCTTCTCCACAGAATGTTCCTCCAGTTACAATGATCTACAATGTCCTATCCCACATCCACACTTTTGCTTTACACCTTTACGACCCTCACTATAGGACAAGCTCGAACCATTCAGGTTCAGCGCAGAGGTACTGAAATCTTTCACATCACCTATCATGACCACCTACAGGATTATTAGGAGCCAGAACACGCCCCCATCCCGCACTTTGCAGAACTATTAAGGGAATTAAGCCTCAGAGTGGGTCAATCCGTTAAGCTTTACCACCAACTGCAGACAAAAAAATCAAAAATCTGGAGACAAATACTGATGCAGAATTGCAGAATCAGAGTTGGTGGAAGAAGATTTTGGATTTTTGGATGAATGTGAACATCCACTCCTGGATTCGGATGGTATCACACATCCTGGTCGGGATACAGTTGATCCTGGCCATAACATGGGGCATACTGGCCTGCCGATCATGCAGGAAATATGTACGACGAAAGCGGATAAAAACCAGTGTGAAAGCAATAGACATGATTTGGCTGTCCGGGGGACAGAATCATTTGAATCATATCAATTTGTTCCAGAACGACCGGAATTCCTGAAATCACGTGACTGGCTTGGACGTCTGAGGCAGGGAATACCGGGCAGTTTAAATAAAAGGCAATGAATAGTGTCGGTTAGGGGGACTCGGCCTAGTCTCCTACCAAAAGGGGGGAGTGTTGAAGTGTACTCACAGGGAAGAGGCACCTGCAATAAATATTATACGAATAACTAATAACATATAATTCCAGCTCGCAATGAAATGTTTGCAAGGCACCATGGGACTCAGCTAACTTGACCACATTCCTTACAAGGGATGATTCACACAGATTCAGCAGAGTCTAATCAAGTGGCCTCTAGCAGATGCCCTTATGGAATGCTGACAAGGACACCAGCCTGTAATAAGGTTAAGATAAGATGTTATGTATACATACGGCCCAAGAACGGTGAATAAGGGGATCTGGAAGACATCATGGACGCATGAGTAACCCCCCAGCTGTCCATGAACTGACCACGCAGCTCCCCAGTGCCTAGTAACCAACTTCATTGTTTCCACTAATCAATGTATACAATCTATAACCACTACGATTGGACCCTGTCCAGCCCGGATGGGCTGAGTAACTGTTTGAAACTGTATACAAGTTGGTGATTTTCCTTTGTTCGGTGGAGAGGAATCTGGATTGCTCAGAGACCTGCTCCCCGTCGGCATAACCCGTGGGAAACTGTTTGACCTTTGGAACAGATCCGAGTGGGAGATTCACTCCAACTAACATGTGTGTGAGAGATAGTGTGCTTGAGAGTGTTTGTGTGTGAGTGAGTGTGTGTGTGTGTGTGTGCGTGTGAGAGAGAGAGAGCGAGAGAGAGTGTGTGTGAGAGAGAGAGTGTGTGTGTGTCAGAGATTATGTGTGTGTGTGAGAAAGAGATCGTGAGTGTTTGTGTGTGTTTGCGAGAGTGAGAGTGTGTGTGTGAGAGAGAGAGAGCGTGCCTGTGTGCGAGAGAGAGAGAGAGCGTGTGTGCTTGTCTGTGAGGTTGACAGCGTGTGGGTGGGTGTGTCTTTGTGAGAGAGACTGCGCTTGTGTGTGTGTGTGTGCGCGAGAGAGAGAGTGAGAGAGACAGCGTGTCTTGGTGTGTGTGTGAGAGAGAGCGTGTGGATGTGAGAGAGAGAGTGTGTGCATGTGTGTGAGGGTGAGCGAGAGAGAGATTGCGTGTGTGCGTGTTTGTGAGATAGAGAACGTGGGTGGGCCTGAAAGAGAGAGAGATAGTGCGTGTGTGAGAGAGACAGCGTGTGTGTGTGAATGTGTGTGTGTGTCTTTGAGAGAGAGTGTGTGTGCGTGTTTGAGAGACAGCGCGTCCGTGTGTGCGTGACAGAGAGAACGTGTGTGTGCTTGTGTGTGTGTGTTTGAGAGAAACCGTGCATGTGTGAGAGGGAAATTGTGTGTGTGGTGTGTGTGTGTGAGAGAGAGAGAGAGAGCGGGTCTGTGTGCGTGTGAGAGAGAGAGAGAGTGTGCGGATGAGAGAGTGTGTGTGTGTGAGAGAGAGTGTGTGTATGAGAGAAACTGCATGTGTGTGAGGGAGTGTGTGTGTGTGTGTGTGTGTGTGTGAGAGAGAGAGAGAGAGTGTGTGTATGAATGTGTGTGAGAGGCAGAAAGCGTGTGTGTGTGAGACAGGGAGAGAGACAGAGGGTCTGTGCGCATGTGTGATGGAGAGAGAGAGTGTGTGTGAGAGTGAAACTGTGCATGTGCATGAGCGAGAGTGTGTGTGTTTGTGTGCGTGCGAGTGAAAGAGAGAGATAGTGTGTGTGTGTGAGAGAGAGCTTGTGTTTGAGTGTGTTTGTGTCTGTGTGTGGGAGAGAGTGTGTGAGTATGTGGGAGAGAGTAAGCGGTTGTGTGAGAGAGGGAGAGAGAGTTTGTGTGTGTGCGTGTCTGGGAGAAAGCGTGTTTGTGAGTGAGAGAGTGTCTGTGTGTTTTGGAGAGACAGCGTTTGTGTGTCCGAGTGAGAGTGTTTGTGTGTGTGAGAGCGGGAGAGCCTGTGTGGGTGTATGTATATGAGAGAGAGAGCGTGTGTGTGCATGAGAGAGCGAGCGTGTGTGTGTTTGAGATAGAGAGAGTGAGTGTATGAGTGTGTCTGAAGGAGAGCGTGTGTGATGTGTGAGAGAGTGTGTGTATGCGTAAGAGAGTGCCTATGTATTTCTGCAAGAGAGCATGTGTGTGAGAGAGAATGTGTGTGTGTATATGTGAGAGTGATAGTGTGTGTGCATGTTTGTGCGAGAGAGCATGTGTGTGAGTGCGCATGTGAGAGAGAGAGAGTGCGGGTGTGTGGGAGAGAGAGCGTGTGTGTTTTTGCGTGTGTGTGTGTGTGCGTGTGTGTGTGGGAGAGGGTGTCTGTGCGTGTGTGTGTCCGAGAGAGAGGGTTTGTGTGTGAGTATGTGTGTGAGACAGAGAGAGAGTATGTGTGTGCGTTGTATTTGTGTGCATGTGTGTGTGAGCGCGAGTGTGTGTGTCTGAGAGAAAGAATGTGTGTGGTTGTGTGTTAGAGAGAGAGGTTGAGTGTCTGTGAGAGAGAGTCTGTAGGTGTGTGAGAGAGTGAGAGCGTGTGTGTGTGTATGTGAGCGCGAGTGTGTGTGTCTGAGAGAAAGAATGTGTGTGTTTGTGTGTTAGAGAGAGAGGTTGAGTGTCTGTGAGAGAGAGTCTGTAGGTGTGTGAGAGAGTGAGAGCGTGTGTGTGTGTATGTGAGCGCGAGTGTGTGTGTCTGAGAGAAAGAATGTGTTTGTTTGTGTGTGAGAGAGATAGTTTGGGGGTCTGTGAAAGAGAGTTTGTGTGTGTGAGAGTGAGAACGTGTGTACATGTGTGCCAGAGAGCGTGTGTGTGTGTGTGTGTGTGTGTGTATGTGTGAGTGAGTCAGAGAGAGCGAGAAAACACGTGTGTGTGTGCGTGTGTGAGAGAGAGTGTGCTTGTGTGTGTGTTTGAGAGGGAGAGTGTGTGCGTGTTTGAGAGACAGCACATTCGTGTGTGTGTGAGAGAGAGAGGGTCTGTGTGCCTGTGTGAGAGAGAGAGTGCGTGTATGACGGTGAGTGTGTGTGTGTGAGAGAAACTGTGCATGTGTGTGAGGGAGAGAGTGTGTGAGTGTGTGTGTGTGTGTGTCTGTGTTTCTGTGTGTGTGCGGGTGACAGAGAGAGAAAGTGTGTCTGTGAGAGATTGTGCGTGTTCGTGTGTGTTTGTCTGTGCGTGAGAGAGAGAGTGTGTGTGCGTGTCAGAGAGAGTGTGGGTGTCTGTGTGTAAGGGAGAGAGTGTGTGTATGTTGGAGAGAGAGAGCGTTTGTGTGTGAGAGAGAGAGAGAGTTTGTGTGTTTGTGTCTGGGAGAAAGTGCGTGTGCGTGTGTGTTTGTGAGACAGAGTGCCTGTGTGTTTTGGAGAGAGAGCGTTTGTGTGTGTGAGTGAGAGTGCATGTGTGTGTGAGAGCGAGAGAGCCTGTGTGGTTGTATGTGTATGAGAGGGAGAGTGTCTGTGTGTATGAGAAAGCGGAGCGAGTGAGTGTTTGAGAGATAGAGAGAGTGTCTGTGTGTGTCTGACGGAGAGCGTGTCTGATGCGTGAGAGAGAGTCTGTATGCGAAAGAGAGGGTTTGTGTGCATGTGTGTGAGAGAGAGAATGTGTGTGTGTGTGTGTGTGTGAATGGATGTGAGTGAGAGAGTGTGTGTGTGGGAGAGAGTGTTTGTCTGTGTCTGAGAGAGAGCGTGTGTGTGTGTGTGTGTGTGTGTGAGAGAGAGAGAGACAGAGAGAGTGTTTCTGTGTGACAGAGAGAGCATGTGTGTGAGAGAGAGTGTGTGTGTGAGAGAGAGTGGAAGAGAGAGTGTATGTGTTTGTTGATATGAGAGTGATAGCGTGTGTGCGTGTGTGTGAGAGAGCGCATGTGTGTGTGCGCGTGCGAGTTAGTGAGATTGCGTGTGTGTTTGTGTATTTGTGCGTGAGGGAGCGACCGTGTGGCTGGGTGTGTCTTTGCGAGATAGACTGTGTGTGTGTGTGTGTGTGAGAGAGAGGGAGAGAGAGCGTCTTTGTGTCTGTCTGTGTGTTTGAGCGAGAGAGTGTGCCTGTGTGTGCCTGAGAGAGAGCGTGTGCGTGTTTGAGAGAGAGTCTGTGTGTGTGGGAGAGATAGAGAGCGAGTGTGTGTGTGAGAGCGAGAGAGAGATAGCGTGTGTGCGCGTGTGTGAGAGAGTGAGCGTGGGTGTGCGTGTGAGAGAGAGAGATAGTGCGTGTGTGAGAGAGACTGTGTGTGTGTGTGTCTTTGAGGTAGAGAGTGTGTGCGTGTTTGAGAGACAGCGCATCCGTGTGTGTGTGACAGAGAGAACGTGTGTGTGTTTGTGTGTGTGTGTGTTTGAGACAGAGTGTGTGTGTGAGAGAAACCGTGCATGTGTGTGAGGGAGTGTTTGCGTGTGTGAGAGAGAGAGCGAGAAAGCGGGTCTGTGTGCGTGTGAGAGAGAGAGTGTGCGTATGGGAGAGTGTGTGTGTGAGAGAAACTGTGCATGTGTGTGAGGGAGTGTTTGCGTGTGTGAGAGAGAGAGAGTGTGTATGCATGCGTGTGAGAGGCAGAGAGTGTGTGTGTGTGGGAGAGAGAGCGAGAGAGACAGAGGGTCTGTGCGCATGTGTGATGGAGAGAGTGAGTTTGTGTGAGAGTGAAACTGTGCATGTGCGTGAGCGAAAGTGTGTGTGTTTGTGTGCGTGCGAGTGAAAGAGAGAGAGTGTGTGTGTGTGAGAGAGAGCGCGTGTTTGAGTGTCTTTGTGTCTGTGTGTGAGAGAGAGTGTGTGAGTATGTGGGAGAGAGAGAGAGCGTTCGTGTGAGAGAGGGAGAGAGAGCTTGTGTGTATGTGTGTCTGGGAGAAAGCGTGTTTGTGAGTGAGAGAGTGTCTGTGTGTTTTGGAGAGACCGCGTTTGTGTGTCTGAGTGAGAGTGTTTGTGTGTGTGAGAGCGAGAGAGCCTGTGTGGGTGTATGTATGTGAGAGAGAGAGCGTGTTTTTTTTTTAGTCATTCACGGGATGTGGGCGTCGCTGGATGGGCCAGCATTTATTGGCCATCCCGAATTGCCCTTGAGAAGGTGATGGTGAGCTGCCATCTTGAACCGCTGCAGTACATGTGGGGTAGGTACACCCACAGTGCTGTTAGGAAGGGAGTTCCTGGATTTTGACCCAGCGACAGTGAAGGAACGGCGATATAGTTCCAAGTCAGGATAATGTGTTACTTGGAGGGGAACCTGCAGGTGGCAATGTTACCATGCATTTGCTGCCCTTGTCCTTCTAGTTGGTAGAGGCCACGGGTTTGGAAGGTGCTGTCGACGGAGCCTTTGTGCATTGCTGCAGTGCATCTTGTAGATGGTACACACTGCTGCCACTGTGCGTCGGTGGTGGAGGGAGTGAATGCTTGTAGATGGGGTGCCAATCAAGCGGGACGCTTTGTCCCGGATGGTGTCGAGCTTCAAAAGTGTTGTTGGAGCTGCACCCATCCAGGCAAGTGGAGAGTATTCCATCACACTCCTGACTTGTGCCTTGTAGATGATGGACTGGCTTTCAGGAGTCAGGAGGTGAGTTACTCGCCTCAGGATTCCTAGCCTCTGACCTGCTCTTGTAGCCACGGTATTTATATGACTACTCCAGTTCAGTTTTCTGTCAATGGTAACCCCTAGGATGTTGATAGTGGGGGATTCAGCGATGGTCATGCCGTTGAATGTCAAGGGGAGATGGTTAGATTCTCTCTTGTTGGATATGGTCATTGCCTGGCACTTGTGTGGCGCGAATGTTACTTGCCACTTATCAGCCCAAGCCTGGATATTTTCCAGGTCTTGCTGCATTTCTACACAGACTGCTTCAGTATCTGAGGAGTTGCAAATGGTGCTGATCATTGTGCAATCATCAGCGAACATCCCCACTTCTGACCTTATGATTGAAGGAAGGTCATTGATGAAGCAGCTGAAGATGGTTGGGCCGAGGACACTACCCTGAGGTACTCCTGCAGTGATGTCCTGGAGCTCAGATAATTGACCTCCAACAACCACAACCATCTTCCTTTGCGCTAGGTATGATTCCAGCCAATGAAGGGTTTTCCCCCTGATTCCCATTGACCTCAGTTTTGCTAGGGCTCTATGATGCCATACTCGGTCAAATGCTGCCTTGATGGCAAGGGCAGTCAGTCTCACCTCACCTCCTGAGTTCAGCTCTTTTATCCATGTTTGAACCAAGGCTTTAATGAGTTCAGGAGCTGAGTGGCCCTGGCGGAACCCAAACTGAGCGTCACTGAGCAGGTTGTTGCGAAGCAAGTGCTGCATGATGGCACTGTTGATGACACCTTCCATCACTTTACTGATGATTGAGAGGAGGCTAATGGTGCGGTAGTTGGCCGGGTTGGATTTGTCCTGCTTTTTGTGTACAGGACATGCCCGGGCAATTTTCCACATTGCAGTGTAGATGCCTGTGTTGCAGCTGTACTGGAACAGTTGGCTAGGGGCGTGGCAAGTTCTGGAGCACAGGTCTTCAGTACTATTGCCGGAATATTGTCAGGGCCCATAGCCTTTGCAGTATCCAGTGCCTTCAGTCGTTTCTTGATATCACGTGCAGTGAATCGAATTGGCTGCAGTCTGGCATCTGTGATGCTGGGGACTTCAGGAGGAGGCCGAGATGGATCATCAACTTGGCACTTCTGACGGAAGATTGTTGCAAATGCTTCAGCCTTATCTTTCACACTGATGTGCTGGGCTCCCCCATCATTGAGGATGGGGATATTTGTGGAGCCACCTCCTCAAGTTAGTTGTTTAATTGTCCACCACCATTCATGGCTGGATGTGGCAGGACTGCAGAGCCTAGATCTGATCCGTTGGTTATGGGATCGCTTAGCTCCGTCTATCGCATGCTGCTTACGCAGTTTGGCATGCAAGTGGTTCTGGGTTGTAGCTTCACCAGGTTCACACCTCATTTTGAGGTATGCCTGGTGCTGCTCCTGGCATGCCCTCCTGCACTCGTCATTGAACCAGGGTTGGTGTCCTGGTTTGATGGTAATGGTAGAGTGGGGGATATGCCGGGCCATGAGGTTACAGATTGTGGTTGAGTAAAATTCTGCTGCTGCTGATGGCCCACAGCGCCTCATGGATGCCCAGTTTTGCATTGCTAGATCTGTTCGAATTCTATCCAATTCAGCAGGGTGATTGTGCCACAGAACACGACGGACGGTATCCTCAATGTGAAGGTGGGACTTCGTCTCCACAAGGACTATGCGGTGGTCACTCCTACCAATACTGTCATGGACAGATGCATCCGCAGCAGGCAGATTGGTGAGGACGGGGTCGAGTATGTTCTTCCCTCGTGTTAGATCCCCCACCACCTGCCGCAGACCCAATCTAGCAGCCATGTCCTTCAGGACTCGGCCAGCTCGGTCAGTAGTGGTGCTACCGAGCCACTCATGGTGATGGACATTGAAGTCCCCCACCCAGAGTACATTGTGTGCCCTTTCCACCCTCAGTGCTTCCTCCAAGTGCTGTTCAACATGGAGGAGTACTGAGTCATTAGCTGAGGGAGGGCGGTAGGTGGTAATCAGTAGGAGGTTACCTTGCCCATATTTAACCTGATGCCATGAGACTCCATGAGGTCCGGAGTCGATGTTGAGGACTCCCAGGGCAACTCCCTCCCTACTGTATGCCACTGTGCCACCACCTCTGCTGGGTCTGTCTTGCCGGTGGGACAGGACCTACCCGGGGGTGGTGATGGCAGTGTCTGGGACATTGTCTGTTAGGAATGATTCCGCGAGTATGACTATGTCAGGCTGTTGCTTGACTCGTCTGTGGGACAGCTCTCCCAACTTTGGCACAAGCCCCCAGATGTTCGTAAGGACGACTTTGCAGGGTCGACAGGGCTGGGTTTGCCGTTGTCATTTCCGGAGCCCAGGTCGATGCCGGGTGGTCCGTCCGGTTTCATTCCTTTGTGTGTGCATGAGAGAGCGAGCATGTGTGTGTTTGAGAGAGAGAGAGTGAGTGTATGTGTGTGTCTGAGAGAGAGAGAGCGTGTGTGATGTGTGAGAGAGTGTGTGTATGTGTAAGAGAATGTTTGTGTGTTTCAGAGAGAGAGCATGTGTGTTTGAGAGAATGTGTGTGTGTGTGAGAGAGAGTGGGAGAGTGAGTGTATGTGTTTGTTGATATGAGAGAGAGAGCGTGTGTGTATGTATGTGTGAGAGTGAAAGCGTGTGTGCATGTTTATGAGAGAGAGCATGTGTGTGAGTGCGCATGTGAGAGAGAGAGAGTGCGGGCGTGTGGGAGAGAGAGCGTGTGTGTGTTTGTGTGAGCGCGAGTGAGTGTATCTGAGAGAAAGAATGTGTTTGTTTATGTGTGGGAGAGAGAGGTTGGGTGTCTGTGAAAGAGAGTTTGCGTGTGTGAGAGTGATAACGTGTGTACATGTGTGCCAGAGAGCGTGTGTGTGTGTGTGTGTGTGTGTGTGTGTGAGTGTGTGTGTGTGTGAGTCAGAGAGAGCGAGAAAGCGCGCGTGTGTGTGTGTGAGAGAGAGAGAGTGCGTGTGTGAGAGAGAGTGTGCGTGTGTGTGTGTTTGAGAGAGAGAGTGTGTGCGTGTTTGAGAGACAGTGAGTTCGTGTGTGTGTGAGAGAGCGCATGTGTATCTGTGTGTGCGTGTGTGCGAGCGAGAGAGAGGGTCTGTGTGCATGTGTGAGAGAGAGAGTGTGTGTGTGTGAGAGAGAGAGAGTGCGTGTGTGAGAGAGAGTGTGCGTGTATGTGAGGGAGAGAGTGTGTGAGTGCGTGTGTGTGTGTCTGCGTGTGTGCGGGTGAGAGAGAGAGAAAGTGTGTCTGTGAGAGAGAGCGCGTGTTCGAGTGTGTTTGTGTGTGCATGTGAGAGAGAGAGTGTGTTTGCGTGTCAGAGAGAAAGTGGGTGTCTGTGTGTGAGGGAGATAGTGTGCGTATGTCAGAGAGAGAGAGGTCGTTTGTGAGAGAGAGAGAGAGGGAATTTGTGTTTGTGTGTGTGTGTGTGTGTGCATGTGTGTGCCTTGGAGAAAGCGTTCGTGCGTGTGCATGTCTGTTTGTGTGTAAGAGAGTGTCTGTGTCTTTTGGAGAGAGAGCGTTTGTGTATGTGAGTGAGAGTGCATGTGTGTGTGAGAGAGAGAGTCTGTGTGGGTGTATTTTTGTGAGAGAGAGAGCTTGTCTGTGTACAAGAGCATGAGCGTGTGAGTGTTTGGGAGATTGAGAGAGTATATGTGTGTGTCTGAGAGAGAGCGGGTGTGATGTGTGTGAGAGAGAGACCGTGTGTGTGTGAGACAGAGTGTGTGTGTGTGTGTATGTTTGTGAGAGAGAGCGTATGTGTGTGCGTATGCGTGTGTCAGAGAGAGAGCGGGTGTGATGTGTTTGAGAGAGAGAGCGTGTGTGTGTGTGAGAGACAGTGTGCGCGTTTGAGAGAGAGAGCATGTGTGTGTATGTGCGTGTGTGTGAGTGTGTGTGTGTGTGTCAGAGAGAAAGTGGGTGTCTGTGTGTGTGGTAGAGAGTGTATGTATGTTGGAGAGAGACACAGTGTGTGCGTGTGAGCGGGAGCGTATGTGCGCGTGTGCCTGAGAGAGAGCATGTGTGAGTGTGTATGTGTGCGAGATAGAGCGGGTGCGTATGGGAGTGAGTGTGTGTGCGTGTGTGAGATTGTGCGCAAGTGTGTGACAGAGCATGTGCGTGTTTCTGTGTGCGTGTGAGAGAGAGCGCGCCTGTCTGTGTGAGAGAGAGTGTGTGTGTGCACGTGAGAGAGACAGAGAGTTTGTGTGTTTGTGTGTGTGTGTGTTTGGGGCAGGGAGAGAGAGAAAGAGTTAGTGTGTGTCAAAAAGAGAGCGTGTGTGTGTGTGAGAGAGAGACAGCGTATTTGAGTGTGTTTGTGTGTGTGTGAGAGAGAGAGCGAGAGTGTACGTGTGTCAGAGAGAGAGTGAGTGGCTGTGTGTGAGAGAGAGTGTGCGTGAGTGTGAGACAAAGGGAGCTTTTGTATGTGTGAAAGGGAGTGTTCGTTTGTGTGAGAGTGAGATTGTGTATGTGTGTGAGATCGTGTGTGTGTGTGTGTGTGTGTGTGTGTGAGAGAGAGTGTGTGTGTGGGTGTGCGAGTGAGAGAGTGTGCGTGTGTGTGAGAGCGTATGTGTGTGTGTATGTGAGAGAGAGCATGTGTGTGTGTTAGTGTGTATGAGAGAGAGAGCGTGTGTGCGTGTGTGTCAGAGAGTGTGTGTGTGAGTGCGTATGTGTGTGCATGTGTGTGTGAGCGTGTGTGTGTATGAGAGAAAGAATGTGTTTGTTTGTGTGTGAGAGAGAAAGAGTTTGTGCATCATGTGAAGGAGAGTCTGTGTGTGTGTGTGTCAGAGAGCGCGTGCGTGTGTGTGTCTTTGTGTGTGTGTGAGTGTGTGTGAGTGTGACAGAGCGAGAAAGCGTGTGAGTGTGAGAGAGAGAGAGAGAGAGTGTGTGTGTGTGAGTGTGTGTGTGTTTGAGAGAGGGAGTGTGTGCGTGTTTGAGAGACAGCGCATTCGTGAGCGTGTGAGAGGGAGAGCATGTGTGTGTTTGTGTGTGTGCGTGTGTGTGAGAGAGAGAGGGTTTGTGTGCGTGTGTGAGAGAGGCACAGTGTGTGTATGAGAGAAAGTGTGTGTGTGAGTGCGTATGTGTGTGCATGAGTGTGTGAGCGTGCGTGTGTGTGTCTGAGAGAAATAATGTGTTTGTTTGTGTGTGAGAGAGAGAGAGGGTTTGTGTGCATGTGTGAGAGATGGACAGTGTGTGTATGAGAGAGAGTGTGTGTGTGAGAGAAACTGTGCACGGGTGTGAGGGAGAGAGTGTGTGTGTGTGTGTCTGTGTGTGTCTGAGTGTGTGTGGATGAGAAAGAGAGAAAGACTGTGTGAGAGAGAGAGGGCGTGTTTGAGTGTGTTTGTGTGTGCGTCTGAGAGGGAGAGTGTGTGTGCGTGTCAGAAAGAGAGTGGGTGTCTGTATGTGAGGGAGAGAGTGTGTGTATGTCGGAGAGAGAGAGCGTTTGTGTGAGAGAGGGAGGGCGTTTGTGTGTGTGTGTGTGTCTTTGGGAAAGCGTGTGTGTGTGTGTGTGTTTGTGAGTGAGATAGTGTCTGTCATGTTTTGGAGAGAGAGCGTTTGTTTGTGTGAGTGAGAGTGCATGTGGGTGTGAGAGCGAGCGAGCCTGTGTGGGTGTATGTGTGTGAGAGAGAGAGCGAGTGTGTGTATGAGAGCGCGAGATTGTGTGTGGTGTTTGAGAGATTGAGAGAGTGTATGTGTGTGTCTGAGAGAGAGCGGGTGTGATGTGTGAGAGAGAGATAGCGTGTGTTTGTGAGAGAGTGTGTTTGTGTGCATGTTTGTGAGAGAGAGCGTGTGTGTGTGAGAGAGAGAGAGCGTGTCATTGTGTGTGTGTGTGTGTGTGAGAGACAGTGTGTGTGTGTGTGTGTTTGAGAGAGAGCATGTGTGTGTGTGTGCGTGTGAGAGAGTATGTGTGTGCGTGCCTGAGAGAGAGCACGTGTGAGTGTGTATGTGTGTGCTGTGTGGGCGAGAGAGAGAGGGTGTGTGTCAGAGAGAGTGTGTGTGCGTGTGTGAGATTGTGCACGTGTGTGACAGAGCGTGTGTGTGTTTCTGTGTGTGTGTGAGAGAGAGAGCGCGAGTGTATCTGTGAGAGAGAGTGTGCGCGTGCATGTGAGAGAGAGAGAGAGTTTGTGTGTTTGTGTGAGTCTGTGTTTGGGACAGAGAGAGAGAAAGAGTTAGTGTGTGTGTCAGAGCGAGAGCGTGTCTGTGAGAGAGAGAGTGTGTGTGTGAGAGAGAGCGTGTGTGCGTGTCAGAGAGAAAGTGGATGTCTGCTTGTAAGGGGGAGACTGTGTGTATGTCGGAGAGAGAGAGGATTTGTGTGAGAGAGAGAGTGTTTGTGTGTCTGTGTGTGTGTCTTGGGGAAAGCGTGTGTGCGTGTGTGTTTGTGTGTAAAAGAGTGTCTGCGTGTTTTGGAGAGAGTGCGTTTGTGTGTGTGAGAGAGAGTGCATGTGTGTGTGTGAGAGAGAGAGCCCGTGTGGGTGTATTTTTGTGAGAGAGAGCGGGAGCGTGTGTGTATGAGAGCGCGAGCGTGTGTGTGTCTGAGAGAGCGCGGGTGTGATGTGTGTGAGAGAGAGCGTGTGTGCGTGAGACAGAGTGTGTGCGTGTGCGTGTGTGTCAGAGAGCGTGTGTGTGCATGTGAGAGAGAGAGAGAGTTTGTGTGTTTGTGTGCGTCTGTGTTTGCGACAGAGAGAGAGAGAGAAAGAGTTAGAGTGTGTGTCAGAGCGAGAGCGTGTGTGTGTGAGAGAGAGTGTGTGTGTGAGAGAGAGCGTGTTAGAGTGTGTTTGTGTGTTTGAGTGTGTGACAGAGAGAGTGTGCGTGTGTCAGAGAGATAGAGAGGGAGTCTTTGTGTGAGGGAGAGTGTGCGTGAGTGTGAGAGAAAGAGAGCTTTTGTATGTGTGAAAGAGAGATTTCGTGTGTGTGAGAGAGAGAGAGAGAGCGTGTGTATTTGTGTTTGTGTGAGAAAGAAACAGTGTGCGTGTGTGTCTGAGAGTTTGCATGTGAGTGTGAGATGGAAAGAGTGTGTTTGTGTGTGCAAGAGAGAGAGCGTGTGTGCGTGTGTGTGTGTGGGAGAGTGTGTTTGTGTCTGGCAGAGAGCATGTGTGTGTGTGCGTGAGAGAGAGAAAGAGAGAGCGTTTGTGCGTGGGAGAGAGGGAGTTTGTGTGCGTCTGAGAGAATGTGCGTGTGTGTGTGTGTGTGAGTGATAGGGTGTGCATGTGTGCGGGAGCATATGTGTGTGTTTATGTGAGAGAGAGCGTGTGTGTGTGTGTTAGAGAACATGCGTGAGTGCGTGTGTGCGTGTGTGGGAGAGAGGGAGTGCGTTTGTGTGTGTGAGAGAGAGAGAGGGAGTGTGGGTGTGACAGAGAGAAATAGTGCATCTGTGTGTGAGAGAGAGATTGTGTGTGTGTGTGTGAGAGAGTGATTGTCTGTGCATGTGTGTGTGAGGGAGAGTGTGCGTGTGTGTGTGTGTGTGTGAGAGAGAGAGATTGTGTGTGTGAGAGAGAGTGTGCGTGTGAGGGAGTGTGTTAGTGTGTATGAGAGAGAGAGAGATTGTGTGTGTGAGAGAAAGAACGTGTGTGTGTGTGTGTGTGTGTGTGTGTGTGTGAGAGAGAGAGAGAGTGGAGATAGAGCGTGTGTGTGTGTGTGTGTGTGTGTATTTGTGAGTGGGATAGCGTGTGTGCATGTCTGAGAGAGAGCACGCGTGTGTGTGAGAGAGAGGCAGAGAGCGTGTGTGTTTGTTTGTGAGGGAAAGAGAGTGTGGGTGGTTGTTTCTTTGTGAGAAAGACTGTTTGTGTGAGAGACAGAAAGAGAGAGAGCGCGTCATTGTGTCTGTGTGTGCGTTTGAGAGAGAGTGTGTGCGTGTGTGTGTGTCTGAGAGAGAGTGCGTGTGTCTGTGAGTGCGTGAAAAAGAATTTGTGCGTGGCGTGTGAAATAGCGTGTGTGTGTGTATGTATGTGTGTGAGAGAGAGTGTTTGAGCGTGTTTGTGTATGTGTGTGTGAGCGCGTGTGTATGTGTCAGAGACAGAGGGGGTGTCTTTGTGTGAGAGAGAGAGTGTGTGTAAGTGTGAGAGAGAGAGCGTGTGTGTGTGTGAGAGAGAGAGTTTGTGTATGTGAGCAAGAGAGCGTGTGTGCTTGTGTGTCTGAGAGAAAGCGCATGTGTGTGTGTGTATGAGTGAGAGTGTGTGCTTGTGTGTTGGAGAGCATGTGCGTGTGTGTGACAGCGTGTGTGTGTGTTTATGTGAGAGAGAGCGTGTGTGTTTACATGTTTGCGGGAGAGATAGCGTGAGTGCGTGTGTGTGAGAGACAGAGCGTGTGTGTGTGTGAGAGAGAGAGTCTCTGCGCGATGGAGATAGAGCTTATGTATGTGTATGAGAGAGAGAGAGATTGTGTGTGTGTGAGTGATAGCCTGTGTGCATGTGTGTGAGAGGGACAGTGCGTGTGTGTGTGTGTGCGTGTGTGAGAGAGAGATTGTGTGTGTGAGAGAGACAATGTCTGTGTGTGTGTGTGTATGAGTGGAGAGAGAGCGTGTGTGTGTCTGTGTATGTGTGAGTGTGATAGCATGTATGCATGTGTGTGTGAGAGAGAGAGCGTGTGTGTGTGTGTGTGAGAGAGAGAGAGAGAGCATGTGTGGTTGTGTGTGTGGGAGAGAGTGCGTGGGTGGTGGTTTCTTTGTGAGACAGACTGTGCGTGTGAGAGACAGAAAGAGAGAGAGCGCGTCTTAGTGGCTGTGTGAGTGTTTGAGAGAGAGAGTGTGCGCGTGTGTGTGTCTGAGAGAGAGGGCGCGTGTCTGTGAGTGTGAGAGAGAGAGAGAGAGTCAGAGTGTGTCTGTAGTGTGTGCGTGAGAGAGAGAGTGTGTGCGTGTCTGTGAGAGAGCGTGTATGTGTATGTGTGTGTGTGCGAGAGAAAGAGAGTGTGCATGTGTGTGCGAGAGAGCGTGTGTGTGTGTATGTGTGTGTGTGAGTTCGTGTGTGTATGTCAGAGACAGAGGTGGTGTCTTTGTGTTAGAGAGACAGAGTGCATGTAAGTGAGAGAGCGAGCGAGCGTTTGTGTGTGTGAAAGAGAGAGTTTGTGTGTGCGTGCGCGAGTCAGCGTGTGTGCTTGTGTGTGTGAGAGAGAGAGCGTGTGTGTGTGTGTGTCTGAGAGCAAGCGCGTGTGTGTTTGTATGAGTGAGTCTGTGCATGTGCGTGAGAGAGTGCGTGTGTGTGAGAGCGTGAGTGCATGTGTATGTGACAGAGAGCCTGTGTGTTTGTATGTGTGTGGGAGAGATAGCGTGAGTGCGTGTGTGTGAGAGAGAGAGCGTGTGTGTGTGTGAGAGAGTGAGTCTCTGCGCGACTGAGATAGAGCGTATGTATGTGTATGAGAGAGAGTGTGTGTGTAAGAGAGAGTTTGTGTGCGTGTGTGAGAGAGAGTGTGTATCTTTGACAAAGAGCATGTGTGTGTCTGAGAAAGCGTATGTGTGTGTGTGTGTGTGTGTGTGAGAGAGAGAGAGAGAGAGAGAGAAATAGGGAGGGAGAGAGTGAGAGTGAGTCTGTGTGAGAGACAGTGCGTGTTTGTGTGAGAGAGTATGTGTTAGAGAGAGCAAAATGGAGCATTTGTGGGTGTGAGAGGGAGCGTGTTTGAGTGTCTTTGTGTGTGAGTGTGTGGGAGTCTTTCAAACGTCAGATGATTACAATCCAGGACCAGCATGTTCCTGTGACGAAGAAAGACAAGTTTGGCAACTTTCGGGAAGCTTGGATAACACGGGATATTGTGAGCCTAGTCAAAAAGAAAAAAGATGCATTTGCAAGGGCTGGAAGGCGAGGAACAGATGAAGCACTTGAGGAATATAAAGACAGTAGGAAGTAACTTAAGCAAGGAGTTAGGAGGGCTAAAAGGGGTCATGAAAAGTCATTGGCAAACAGGATTAAGGAAAATCCCAAGGCTTTTTATACATATATAAAGAGCAAGAGGGTAATCAGAGAAAGGGTTGGCCCACTCAAGGACAGAGATGGGAATCTATACGTGGAACCAGAGGAAATGGGTGAGGTGCTAAATGAGTACTTTGCATCAGTATTCACCAAGGAGAAGGACTTGGTGGATGATGAGCCTAGGGAAGGGAGTGCAGATAGTCTCACCCATCTCATGATCAAAAAGGAGGAGGTGTTGGGTGTCTTGCAAAGCATTAAGGTAGATAAGACCCCACGGCCTGATGGGATTTACCCTAGAATACTGAGGGAGGCAAGGGAAGAAATTGCTGGGGCCTTCACAGAAATCTTTGCATCCTCATTGGCTGCAGGTGAGGTCCCAGAGGACTGGCGAATAGCCAATGCTGTTCCTTTGCTTAAGAAGGGTGGGAAGGATAATCCAGGAAATTATAGGCCGGTGAGCCTTACGTCAGTGGTAGGGAAATTATGAGAGCATATTCTTCGGGACAGGATTTACTCCCATTTGGAAACAAACGAACTGATTAGCGAGAGACAGCATGGTTTTGTGAAGGGGAGGTCGTGTCTTAGTAATTTGATTGAGTATTTTGAGGAAGTGACAAAGATGATTGATGAGGGAAGGGCGGTGGATGTTGTCTATATGGACTTTAGTAAAGCCTTTGACAAGGTTCCGCATGGCAGACTGGTGCAAAAAGTGAAGTCACACAGGGTCAGAGGAGAGCTGGCAAGATGGATACAGAACTGGCTCAGTCACAGAAGACAGAGGGTAACAGTGGATGGGTGTTTTTCTGAATGGAGAGATGTGACTAGTGGTGTTCCGCAGGGATCAGTGCTGAGACCTTTGCTGTTTGTAGTATATATAAATGATTTGGAGGAAAATGTAGCTGGTCTGATTAGTAAGTTTGCGGACGACACAAAGGTTGGTGGAGTTGCGGATAGTGATGAGGATTGTCAGAGGATACAGCAGGATATACATCGGTTGGAGACTTGGTTGGAGAAATGGCAGATGGAGTTTAATCCGGACAAATGTGAGGTAATGCATTTTGGAAGATCAGATGCAGGTGGGAAGTGTACAGTAAATGGCAGAGCCCTTCGGAGTATTGACAGGCAGAGAGATCTGGGCGTACAGGACCACAGGTCACTGAAAGTGTCAACACATGTGGATAAGGTAGTCAAGAAGGCATATGGCATGATTGCCTTCATCGGTAGGGGCATAGAGTTTACAAATTGTGAGACATGCTGTACAGAATTTTAGTTAGGCCACACTTAGAATATTGCGTGCAACTCTGGTCACCACAATACCAGAAGGACGTGGAGGCTTCTGAGAAGGTACGGAAGAGGTTAACCAGGAAGTTGCCTGGTCTGGAGGGCATTACCTATGAGGGGAGGATAGATAAACTCGGATTGTTTTCATTGGAATGACAGAGGTGCAGGGGCGACATGATCGAGGTTTACAAAGTTATGAGTGGCATGGACAGAGTGGATAGTCAGAAGTTTTTTCCCAGGGTGGAAGAGTCAGTTGCTGGGGGACAGAGGTTTACGGTGCGAGGGGCAATGTTTAGATGGGATGTGCGAGGCAAGTTCTTTACACAGAGGTTGGTGAGTGCCTGGAACTTGCTGCCAGGGGAGGTGCCGGAAGCAGATACGATAGCGACGTTTAAGAGACATCTTGACAAATGGGAAGGGAATAGAGGGATATGGGCCCCGGAAATGCAGAAGGTGTTAGTTTCGGCAGGCATCAAGATAGGCGCAGGCTTGGAGGGCCGAATGGCCTGCTCGTTTGCTCTACTGTACTTGTTCTTTTTGTTCTCTGTGTCTGAGAGAGAGTTTGCGTGGCTGTGAATGTATGTGAGAGAGAGACAGAGTGCGTGTGTGTGTGTGAGAGAGCGTGTTTTAGCGTGTTTGTGTGTGAGTGTCTGTGTGTGAGAGAGATTGAGTGTGTGAGAGAGAGAGTGCCTGTGTTTGTGTGTGAGAGTGTGTGTTTGAGTGTGAGAGAAAGAGAGCGTTATTGTGTGTGAAAGATGTTTGTGTGTGTGTGTGTGATAAAGAGAGTGCATGTGTGTGTGAGAGAGGTTTTCTGAGCGTGTGTGGGTCCGACCGTGAGGGTTTTGTGTGAGTGTGTGTGTGTCTGTGTGTCTGTGTGTGTGTGCGTGTGTGCGTGAGAGAGAGAGTGTGAGAGCGCGCGTGTGTTTGTGTGTATGTGTATGAGTCGAAGATAGTGTGTATGCATGTGCTGGAGAGAGAGCGTGTCTCTGTGTATCTGTGAGAGTGATAGCGTCTGTGCCTGTGTGTGAGCGAGAGATTGCGTATCAGAGAGAGGATGTGTGTTTGTTTGTGAGGGAGATAGCGTGTGGGTGGTTTTGTCTTTGTGAGAGAGACTGTGTGTGTGTGTGTTTATGTGTGTGTGGGAGAGAGAGAGAGTGAGAGAGAGAGACCGTCTTTGTGTCTGTGTGTGAGTTTGAGAGAGTGTGCGTGTGTGTGCGAGAGAGAAAGCGTTTTTGTGTGTGTGACAGAAAAAGTGTTTGAGTGTGCTTGTGTGTGAAACTGCATGTGTGTGTGTGAGAGAGAGAGAGTGTGAGTCTGTGTGTGTGAGAGAGAGTGTGTGTATGTGAGAGAGAGAGAGCGTTTGTGTGTGTATGTGTGAGAGTGTGTGGGCGTGTGTGAGAGACAGAGTGTGTGAATGAGAGAGAAGGAGCCTGTGCGTGAGAGAGAGAGCAAATGTGTGTGTGTGCTTGTCTGAGAGAGAAAGAGTGTGTTTGTGTGAATGTGAGAGAGAGCGTGTGTGTGTGTGTTAGACAGCATGCGTGAGAGCATGTGTGGGAGAGCGGGAGCGTTCGTGTATGTGTATGTGTGAGAGTGATTGCGTTTGTGCATGTGTGTGAGAGAGAACATGTGTGTGTGTGTGCGCGTGTGAGAGAGAGAGAGTGCATGTGTGTGAGAGAGAGAGAGCGTGTGTTTTTGTGTATTTGTGTGTGAGGGAGCGAGCGTGTGGGTGGGTGTGTCTTTGCGAGAGAGACAGTTTTTGTGTGTGTGTGTGTATGCGAGAGAGAGTGTGCGCCTGAGTATGTATGAGAGAGAGCGTTTGCGTGTGTGTGTGAGAGAGTATGCGTGTTGGAGAGAGTGAGAGCGAGCGAGAGAGAGAGCGTGTGCGTGTTTGAGATAGAGTCTGTATGTGTGGGAGAGATATAGGGCGTGTGTGTGTGTGTGAGAGAGTGTGTGTGTGTCAGAGAGAGAGCGTGCATGCGTCAGAGAGAGAGCATGTGCATGTCCGAGAGAGTGCGCGCATGTGTGAGCGAGAGAGAGCGTGTGAGCGTGTGAAAGAGGGACAGCATGTGTGTGTGTGAGAGAGAGAGCATGTGTGTGAGATATAGAGCGTGTGCGTATGTGGGAGACAGAGAGTGTGTGTGTGTTAGAGAGAATGCGTGTGTGTGTGTGTGAGAGAGAGAGAGGCCATGTTTGTTTGTGTCTGTTTGTATGTGTGTTCGTGTGTGTGCATGTGTGTGTGTGTGTGCGCATGAGTGTGTGTGAGGGGGAGAGCGTACATGTGTGTGTATGAGAGAGAGAGCTTGTGTGTGTGTGTGCGTGTGAAAGAGAGAATGTGTGTTTGTGTGAGAGAGAGAGCGTGTGTGCTAGTGTGAGTGCGTGTGTGTGTGTGTGTGTGAGTGCGCACGTGTGTGTGTGAGAGAGAGAGAGGGATAATGTGTGTGTGAGAGAGATAGAGAGAGTGTGTGTGTGTGTATGTGTGTGTATGTGAGAGAGAGAGAGTACGGTTGTATGTGAGAGAGTGAGTGATTGTGAGAGATAAAGCATGTTTGTGTGTGCGAGAGAGAGTTTCTGTGCGTGAGAAAGAGGGAGAGCGTGTGTGTGACAGAGTGTGTGTGTCTGAGAGAGAGAGAAAAACGTGTATTAGAGAGCGAGAGAACACGTGTGTGTGAGACAGAGAGAGAGAGAGAGCCTGTGAGTGCCTGTGTGAGAGAGAGCGTCTTTGTTTGAGGGTCTGCTTGTGTATGTGTTTGTGTGTGTGTGTGCGTGTGTGTGTGAGTGAGTGACTTAGTGAGTGCGTGCAAGTGTTTGTGAGAGACAGAGAGAGAGTGTGTGTGTATGAGTGTGTGAGAGAGAGTTTCTGTGCGAGAGAGAGGGAGAGTGTGTGTGTGAGATAGACAGAATGCATGTGGTGTGAGAGAGAGAGAGAGAGTGTGTGTGTGTGTTACAGAGCGAGAGAACGCGGGTGTGTGTGAGAGAGAGAGAAATAGAGAGAGCGTGTGAGTGTGTGTGAGAGAGAGAGCGTTTGTGTCTGTGTATGAGTGTGTGTGTATGTGTGTGTTTCTGTGAGATGAGAGAGAGCGTGGGTGAGAGATTGTGTGTGTGCGCTTGTGAGAGAGAGAGTGTGTGAGAGAGAGAGAGAATGTGCATGTGTGAACGAGGAAGTGTGTGTGTGTCTGTGACAGAGTGTGTGTGTGTGAGAGAGAGAGAGAGAAAACGTGTGTGTGTGTGAGAGACAGAGCGCGTGTGTGGGAGAGAGTGACTATATGTGTGAGAGAGCGAGAGAACGCGTGTGTGTCAGAGAGAAAGCGTGTCTGTTTGAGTGTGTGCGCACGTGTGTTTGTGTGTATGTGTGTTTTTGTGTGTGAGTGCATGCGTGTGTTGGTGCGTGAGAGAGTGTGTTTGGGAGTTTGTGTGTGTGTGTGTGTGCATGTGTGTGCGTGTGAAAGAGAGTGTGTGTGTGCGAGAGAGAGAGTGGGCGAGTCTGTGCCTGAAGATAGAGTGTATGTGTCTGAAAGTACAAGTGTGTGTGTGTGAGAGGTGGAGAGCGTGTTTGTGTGTGAGAGAGAGAGAGAGCATGTGTGTGTGTGAGTGAGAGGGTTTGTGCGTGAGAGAGAGTGTGTGTGCGCACGCGAGAGGCTGTCTGTGTGTGAGAGAGAGCGTGTGTGTGTGTCTAAGTGGGAGTGTGCGTGTGTGTGAGAGGGAGAGTGTGTGTGTGAGTGTATATGTGCGTGCGAGAGAGAGAGAGAGGGAGAGTGTGTGTGTATGTGTGTGAGAGAGAGAGTTTCTGTGCGTGGGCAAGAGGGACAGAGTGCGTGTGAGAGAGACAGTGCACATGTGGTGAGAGAGAGAGAGTTGTGTGGGTGCGTGTGTTACAGAGTGAGAGAATGCGCGTGTGTGAGAGAGAGAGAGAGAGCGTGTGTGTCTGTGTCTGAGTGTGAGTGCGTGTGAGTGTTTATGTGAGAGAGAGAGCGTGGGTGCGAAATTGTGTATGTGTGCGTGTGAGAGAGGGAGTGTGTGTGTGTGAGAGAGAGAGTGTGTATGTGTGAAAAAGGCAGCGTGTGTGTGTGAGAATGTCTGAGAAAGAGAGTGTGTGCGTGTGAGAGAGAGTGTGTGTGTGAGAGAGAGAGAGTGCGTGACTATGTGTCTGAAACATAGAGTGTGTGTGTCAGAGAGTACAAGTGTGTGTGAGACGTGGAGAGTGAATTTGTGTGGGTGAGAGAGAGATAGAGCGAGCATGGGTGTTTGTGTGCGAGTGAGAGGGTGTGTGTGTGAGAGAGAGTGTGTGTGTGTATGTGTGTGTGTGTGTCTGAGGGAGAGAATGTGTGTGCGTGCACGAGAGAGTGTCTGTGTGTGAGAGAGAGAGTGTGTGTGAGTGTCTGAGTGGGCGGGTGTGTGTGTGAGAGAGAGAGTGTGTGTGTGAGTATGTGCGTGTGTGAGATAAAGAGAGGGTGTGTGTTGGCCTAAAAGAGAGAATGTATGTTTCTGAGTGAGTGTGTCTGTGCATGTGAGGTTGAGAGTGTGTGTGCGTGTCTGTGTGTGTGAGTACGAGTGAGCGCGAGAGAGAAGAGAGAGAGAGAGATCATGTGTGTGTGTGAATGAGAGACTGTGTGTGTGAGAGAGCGTTTGTGTGATTCTTTGGGAGAGAGCGTATGTGTGTGCGCGTTTGAGAGACAGTGTGTGCGTGTGTGTGCGTGAAAGAGTGTGTGTGTGTGCGAGAGTGTTTGTGTGTGTGAGAGAGTGTGTGTGAGAGAGAGTGCGTGTGTGCGCGCGTGAGAGAGACAAAGAGAGATAGAGTGCGTGTCAGACAGTGTGCTCTTTACGTGCGTGTGAGAGAGAATGTTAGTGTGTGTGTGAGAGAGAGTGCGTGTGTGTGTGTGTGTGTGTGCGTGTTTGTATGTGTGCGTGCGTGAGAGAGAGAAAATGTGAGTGTGTGTGTGGCTGAAAGAGAGAATGTATGTGTCTGAGACAGTGTGTGTGAGAGAGGCTGAGAGTGTGAGAGAGAAAGAGAGAGGGAGAGCATGTGCGTGTGTGTGTGAGAGAGTGTGTGTGAGAGAGAGAGTGTGTGTGAGAAAGAGAGTGTGTGTATTTATGTGTGTGATAGTGTGTGTTTGTGCGCGCATGTGAGAGTGACAGAGAGCTGGAGAGTGTGCGAGACAGTTTGCTGTGTACGTGTGTGAGAGTGAGAGTGAGAGAGAGAGAGCGTGTGTGTGAGTGAGAGAGAGAGTGTGTGGGTGTGTGTGCGTGAGTCTGTGTGTGTGTGTGTGAGTGAGTGTGTGTGCAAGTGTATGTGTGTGAGAGAGAGAGAGAGCGTCTGCGTGTGAGTGAGGGTGTGTGTGTGTGAGGGAGCCATGTGTGTGTGTGTGTGTGTGTGTGCGTGCGAGCGAGTGTGGCTGTGTGTTTTCGTGTGAAAGGGAGAGTGTGTGTGAGGGAGAGAGCGTGTGTGTGTGCGAGAGTGTGTGTGAGAGTGTGTGTGTGTGTCAGAGAGAGAGCCTGCTTGCGTGAGACAGGGAGCATGTGCGTGTGAGAGAGAGAGAGCGAGTGTGTGTGTGATAGAGAGAGAGAGAGTGAGTGCGTGTCTCAGAGAGAGCGTGTGTGTGACAGATAGAGCGTATGCGTGTGTGGGAGACAGAGATTGTGTGTGTGTTAGAGAGAGAGAATGTGTGTGTGTGAGAGAGAGAGAGGCCGTGTTTGTTCGTGTCTGTGTGTGTGTGTGTGTGAGTGAGTGTGTGTGCGGGGAGAGTGTGTATGTGTGTGAGAGACGGAGTGAGATCGTGTGTGTGTTTTCCTGCTAGCGGACTTTAACACCAGGGTTGGGCCCTCCTGCCTTGGGCTCTATGGCATTGGAAGGATGAATGAGAATGGACAGAGACTGCTTCAGTTGTGCAACTATCATAACGTTTGCATCACAACTCGTTCTTTCATACTAAACCCTGTCAACAGGTTTCTTGGAGGCAGCCAAGATCACGTCGTTGGCACCAGCTGGACCTCATCGTCACAAGGTGAGCCTCTTTAAACAGCGTTCAAATCACACGCAGCTTCCACAGTGCTGATTGCGACACCTACCACTCCCTGGTGTGCAGCAAGGTTATACTCAAACCAAAGCAGCTGCCTCACTCCAAGCAGAATGGTCGCCCGCGCATCAACAATAGCAGAATTTCTCACCCACAGTTGTTACATAAGTTTCTGAATTCACTTGAAAAAAGCCCTTCAAACACTCTTACAGGGGATGCAGAGATCAAGTGTGCCCACTTCAGAGATGCCATCTATGACTCATCTATGACCACCTATGACAAATGTGTGAAGCGAAATGCAGACTGGTTTCAATCTCACTTTGAAGAGCTGGAACATGTTATAGACGCTAAGCGCATTGCACTACTGAACTACAAGAAATCCCCCAGCGGGGTAACATCTATAGCACTTAAAGCAGCTCGAAGCAGGGCACAAAGAACAGCCAGGCGCTGCGCAAGTAACTGCTGGTAACACCTATGCAGTTATATTCAGCTAGCCTCCGACACCGGAATCATCAGAGGAATGTATGATGGCATTAAGAGAGCTTTTGGGCCAACCATCAAGAAGAACGCCCCCCTCAAATCTAAATCAGGGGACACAATCACTAACCAACGCAGGCAAATGAACCGCTGTGTGGAGCACTAACTAGAACTGTACTCCAGGGAAAATGTTGTCACTGAGACCGCCCTCAATGCAGCCCAGTCTCTGCCAGTCATGGATGAGCTGTAAGCAAAGCAAACAAAATCGGAACTCAGTGATGTCTTTGATTCTCTAGCCAGCGCAAAAACCCCTGGGAAGGATGGCATTACCTTGAAATAATAAAGAGTTCCAAGCCTGCTATACTTTCAGCACTCTACGAACTGGTTTGCCTGTGCTGGGACGAGGGAGCAGTCGCACAGGACATGCGGGATGCCAATATCATCACCCTCTATAAAAACAAGGGTGACCACGGTGACTGCAACAATTACCATGGAATCTCACTGCTCAGCATAGTGGGGAAAGTCTTTGCTTGAGTCACTTTAAACAGGCTCCAGAAGCTGGCTGAGCATGTCAACCTATGGCACCATGTGGATTTCGAGCAGAGAGATCCACCATTGACATGCTGTTTTCCCTTCGCCAGCTACAGGAGAAATGCTGCAAACAACAGATGCCCCTCTACGTTGCCTTCATAGATCTCACCAAAGCCTTTGACCTCGTCAGCAGACGTGGTCCCTTCAGACTACTAGAAAAGATTGGATGTCCACCAAAGCTGCTAAGTATCATCACCTCATTCCATGACAATATGGAAGGCACAATTCAGCATAGTGGCGCCTCATCAGGCCCCTTTTCAATCATGAGTGGCGTGAAACAGGGATGTGTTCTCGCACCTACACTGTTTGGGATTTTCTTATCCCTGCTGCTCTCACATGCGTTCAAGTCTTCAGAAGAAGGAATTTTCCTCCACACAAGATCAGGTGTCAGATTGCTCATCCTTGCCCGTCTAAGAGCGAAGACCAAAGTATCGAAAGTCCTCATCAGGGAACTCCTCTTTGCTGACAATGCTGCATTAACATCCCACACTGAAGAGTATCTGCAGAAACTTATTGACAGGATTGCAGCAGCCTGCAACGAATTTGGCCGAACCATCATCATCAATAAAACGAACATCATGGAACAGGACGTCAGAAATGCTCCATCCATCAATATCAGCGACCACGTAATGGAAGTCGTTCAAGAGTTCACCTACCTAGGCTCAACTATTACCAGTAACCTGTCTCTCGATGCAGAAATCAACAAGCGCAAGGGAAAGTCTTCCACTGATACGTCCAGACTGGCCAAGAGAGTGTGGGAAAATGGCGTACTGACACAGAACACAAAAGTCCGAGTGTATCAAGCCTGTGTCCTCAGTACTTTGCTCTACGGCGGCAAGGCCTAGACAATGTATGCCAGCCAAGAGCGACGTCTCAATTCATTCCGTCTTCGCGGCCTCCGGAGAATACATGGCATCAGGTGGCAGGACCGTATCTCCAACACAGAAGTCCTTGAGGTGGCCAACATCCCCAGCATATACACACTACTGAGTCAGCGGTGCTTGAGATGGCTTGGCCATGGGAGCCGCAAGGAAGATGGCAGGATCCCCAAGGACACATTGTACAGCGAGCTCGTCACTAGTATCAGACCCATCGGCCGTCCTTGTCTCTGCTTTAAAGACGACTGCAAACGCGACATGAAATCCTGTGACATTGATCACAAGTCGTGGGAGTCAGTTGCCAGCGATCGCCGGAGCTGGCGGGCAGCCATAAAGGCGGGGCTAAAGTGTGGCGAGACGAAGAGACTTAGCAGTTGGTAGGATAAAATTCAGAAGAGCAAGGGGAGAGCCAACTGTGAAACAGCCCCGACCACTAATTTTATCTTCAGCACCTGTAGAAGTGTCTGTCACTCTAGAATTGGCCTTTATAGCCACTCCAGGCGCTGCTTCACAAACCACTGACCAACTCCAGGCGCTTACCCATTGTCTCTCGAGACAAGGAGGCCAAAAAAGAAGTGTGAGAGGGACAGAGCGTGTGTGTGCGTGTGCATGTGTAAGAGAGTTAGTGTGCAAGTGTGAGAGTGTGTCCGTGTGTGTGTGAGAGAGAGCTTGTGTGTGAGAGAGGGCGTGTGTGTGTGAGGGAGAGAGAGTGTTTGTGTGTGCGTGTTTGTTGAGAGAGAGCGTATGTGTGCGAGAGAAACCGTGTTTGTGTGTCTGTGTGTGACTGTGAGAGTGTGTGTGTGTGTGTGAGTGTGTGTGTGTGTGTGAGTGTGTTTGTATGTATGTGAGAGAGACAGTGTGTGTGAGAGAGAGGCAGAGTGTGTGCCTGAGAGAGAACATCTGTGTGTGTGAGATTGAGGGTGTGCATGTGTGAGAAAGAGAGCGTGTGTGTGAGAGAGAGAAAGAGCATGTCTGTGAGAGGGATCGTGTGTGTTTGTGTGTGAGAGTGAGACAGAGCGTGTGTGTGTGTCAGAGACAGCGTGTGTGTGTGTCTGTTTGAGAGCGAGAGCCTGTGTGCGTGAAAGAGAGAGACCATGTGTTTGTGTGTGACAGCTTGAGTGTGCGTGTGTGTGTGTGAGAGTGAGAGGGTCTATGTGAGACAGAGAGAGTGTGCAGGTGAGAGAGAGTTTGTATGTGAGAAAGAATGCGTGTGTGTGCGTGAGGGTATTTGTGTGTATGTGAGAGACAGTCTGTGTGAGAGAGAGGCAGAGTGTGTGTCTTACTGAGAAAGTGTGTGTGAGAGAAAGAGGGTGTGCATGTGGGAGAGAGAGAACGTGTGTGTGAGAGAGAGCATGTGTGTGTGTGTATGTGTGTGTGTGTCTGAGAAAGTGTGTGTGTGTGTGGATGAGCGAGAGAGCGTGTGTATGTATGTGTGTCTGAGAGATATAATGTGTGTGCTTGTGAGACAGAATGTGTGTGTGAGAGAATGAGTGTGTGAGAGAGTGATAGAGTGTGTGTGTGAGAGAGAGACATAGAGAGAGAGTGTGTGTGTGAAAGAGTGTGGTGTGTGTGCATGTGCATGTGTGTGAGAGAGAGAGCGTTTGTGTGTTGGTGAGAGAGAGTGCCTTTGTGTGAGAGAGAGATTGAGTGTGTGTGAGAGCGTGTGTATGTTACAGATAGTGTACGTGTGTGTGAGAGAGAGAACTTGTGCGTGTGTGTTTCAGATAAAACTCGTGTATGAGAGTGTGTGTGAGAGAAAGAGAGAGAGTATGTGTTTGTGTGTGTGTGAGAGAGAGACAGAGCACGCGCACGCGCTTGTTTGTGTGAGAGAGTCTGCGTGTGTGTATGTGCGAGGGAGAACGTGTGTGTGTGAGAGAGAGAGAGAAAGAGAGAGAGAGACAGTCTGTGTTTTTGTGTGTATGTATCTCTATGACAGAGAGCGAATGATGTGTGTGCCTGAGACTCTTAGACTGGCTGTTACACTGTGAATCAGCCCAGGATGCAGATCAACATGCCGAACTGGTACAGTGTGAATATGGGTCAATCAGGCCAGGATACTGATCGCAATTCCGATCTGGTACAGTCCGAATATGGGTCAAGCAGCCCAGGATGAACAAACGCACGCATGACGTTTATGCAGCAGCGGCAGAGGCGGAGACGGGTGATATTGTACATGTGGTAGTGGGCAAGGTTTGAGATGGAGAGAATGTGGAGATGAACTCAGCTCAGGTATAAATAGAACGCAGAGGTTGTAAACAGGCCAATTGAGCCTCAGACTTGGGCCAGGATGGGAATGTTTTTTCACAGATAGTTGATGGAGTTTGTGATGTAATCAGTGATACTGGCTTCAGTCTTCCCAAAATTTCCATTACAGAACAGCCTTTCAGTGAAACATGGTTAAAAGATCTCCTAGCTGGAAACAGAGACAACTGCAGCACAGATGATAGTGTAAATGGCAAGAACTGGAATACCGTCAGAAATGGTTTTCGAGCTACAAGCTGGAGATAGAGATTCACCAGGAATGGTATCAATAGCAAGGGAACAGATTTGGAGTGGGGAGTGAAACCAATGGCTTCAGTCTTCCCAACATTTAATTGGAGGAAATTTCTGCTCATCCAGTACTGGACGACGGATAAGCGGTCTGATAATTTGACAACAGTGGAGGAGTGGAGAGAGGTGGTGGTGAGGTAAACTTGATGGAATTATTTGATAAAACAATGCAGAGTGTTGAAGAGGGTGATGTGATTAAAGTTATATAAATGGAATTTCAAAAGGTGTTTAATCAAGTGACATTCAATAGACAGGTTAGGAAAACTGAACCCTATGGATTAAAGGGACAGTGACAGTGTGGATATAACAATGGCTAAGGAATAGTAAACAGAGAGAAGTGGTGAAAGGTTGTTGTTCAGACTCGATGGGAGTATACAATGGTGTTCCCCAAGGCTCAGTATTAGGATCACTGCTCTTTTTGCTTTCAGAAAACCCGGGGTGGGTAGGGCAAAGCCCCCTCTTCCTCCCTCTTTACAGATCTTCCCCTCCCTGCAACCTCTGCTCCATTTGTTGGTCATGTTACAGACTCAGAGACACTGTAACTACAGTCCGCATACCTCGTCCAGAGTTGTGTCACCAAATCCTCTGTCCTCCCTGAATGTCTGCAGCAGCTCACAACACAACCTCCAGAAAACCATCCACAGCACCTCCACTAACCTTACAACAGCAGAGGTAAGTCAAATGCCCCTCACCTGTAAGTTGGATGTCTGGTCCTTATAGATAACACTAAAGGGGGTTCCTCGTGCTGCTAAATGTATGTTCAGCTGAGAGTGACTAGCACAGGCGGTCAGTGGACATCCACAGACCAAGATTCAAAAACGTGCATCAATTCTGCTGGAATAGCAGTATGACGTGACAATCTACGACTCGTCATGCTACTGGTGCACACAATGTACACCTGGGCTAGAGTGCTGAACAGCATGGGGCCGTGTGCAGGTCACGGCGGAAGTGGCTGGTAGCTCAACTCACACCTTTTTTGGATCCTGGTTTCCATAATGTGGGCAGCAGTGGTGATGTAGAGCTGAATATTACCATCAGGCTGAGATAGACAGAGAAGGACATTCACTTTAAAAGGGGACATGGAAATAGATTTGAAGGCAAATGATTTTGTGGAATATGGAAATGACAGGGGAATGGGACTAATTGGAGGGGTGAGGCCATAGAGGGGGTTTAAATACAAGAATGAGAATATTAAAATTAAGGTGCTGTCATACCAGGAGCCAATGTAGATCAGCGAGCACAGGGATGATGGGTGATCGGGATTTGTTGTGAGTTAGGGTACAGGCTGCAGAGTTCTGGATGAGCTGTGGTTTATGGTGGTTTATAACTGGGAGGGTGACCAGGATAGAATTGGAGCAGTCAAGTGTGGATTTAACAGATGAGGGTTTATGCAACAGATGGACTGAGGCAGAGGTAGAGAAGGGTAATATTACAGAGGTGGTAGTAGGCAGGGTTGGAGATGGAGAGAATATGGAAATGAACTCATAGAACATAGAACATAGAACATAGAAAATACAGCACAGAACAGGCCCTTCGGCCCACGATGTTGTGCCGATCCTTTGTCCTCTGTCAAGGACAATTTAATCTATACCCCATCATTCTCCTTTATCCATATACCTATCTAAAAGCCGTTTGAAAGTCCCTAAAGTTTCTGACTCAACAACTTCCCCAGGCAAGGCATTCCATGCCCCGACCACTCTCTGGGTAAAGAACCTTCCCCTGACATCCCCCTTATATCTCCCACCCTTCACCTTAAATTTATGACCCCTTGTAACGCTTTGCTCCACCCGGGGAAAAAGTTTCTGACTGTCTACCCTATCTATTCCCCTGATCATCTTATAAACCTCTATCATGTCACCCCTCATCCTTCTCCGTTCTAATGAGAAGAGGCCTAGAATGTTCAGCCTTTCCTCGTAAGACTTATTCTCCATTCCAGGCAACATCCTGGTAAATCTCCTCTGCACCCTCTCCAAGGCTTCCACATCCTTCCTAAAATGAGGCGACCAGAACTGCACACAGTACTCCAAATGAGGCCTTACCAAGGTCCTGTACAGCTGCATCATCACCTCACGGCTCTTAAATTCAATCCCTCTGCTAATGAACGCTAACACCCCATATGCCTTCTTCACAGCCCTATCCACTTGAGTTGCAACTTTCAACGATCTATGCACATAGACCCCAAGGTCTCTCTGCTCCTCCACATGCCCAAGAACCCTACCGTTAACCCAGTATTTTGCATTCGTGTTTGTCCTTCCAAAATGGACGACCTCACACTTTTCAGGGTTAAACTCCATCTGCCACTTTTCAGCCCAGCACTGCAACCTATCCAAGTCCCTTTGCAGACGACAATAGCCCTCCTCGGTATCCACAACTCCACCAACCTTTATATCATCTGCAAATTTACTGACCCACCCTTCGACTTCCTCATCCAAGTCATTAATAAAAATCACAAACAGGAGAGGACCCAGAACTGATCCCTGTGGCACGCCACTGGTAACTGGGCTCCAGGCTGAGTATTTACCATCTAAGACCACTCTCTGCCTTCTATCAGTTAGCCAATTCTTAATCCAACTGGCCACATTCCCCACTATCCCATGCCTCCTGACTTTCTCCATAAGTCTACCATGGGGGACCTTATCAAATGCCTTACTAAAATCCATGTACACCACATCCACTGGTTTACCCTCATCCACTTGCTTGGTCACCTGCTCAAAGAATTCAATCAGGCTTGTGAGGCAAGACCTACCCCTCACAAAACCGTGCTGACTGTCCCGAATCAAGCAGTGTCTTTCCAGATGCTCAGAAATCCTATCCCTCAGCACCTTTTCCATCAACTTGCCTACCACCGAAGTAAGACTAACTGGCCTGTAATTCCCAGGGTTGTTCCTATTCCCTTTCTTGAACAGGGGCACAACATTTGCCACCCTCCAATCACCTGGTACCACCCCCGTCAACAGAGAAGATGAAAAGATCATTGCCAGCGGCTCTGCAATTTCATCCCTTGCTTCCCATAACATCCTTGGATATACCCCGTCAGGCCCGGGAGACTTGTCTATCTTCAAGTTATTCAAAAACCCCAACACATCTTCCCTCCTAACGAGCACTTCCTCGAGCTTACCAGTCTGTTTCACACCGTCCTCTTCAGTAATACACCCCTTCACATTCGTAAATACCGAAGAGAAGTACTCATTCAAAACCTCACTTATCTCTTCCGGCTCAACACACAGTCTCCCGCTATTGTCCTTGACCGGACCTACGGTCCCCCTAGTCATCCTCATATTTCTGACATACGCGTAAAAGGCCTTGGGGTTTTCTTTTATCCTACCCGCCAAGCATTTTTCATGCCCTCTCTTAGCTCTCCTCAGCTCAGGTATAAATAGAACACAGACTGGTACAGCCTCAGACACTGGGCGGGTAGGCTTTGTGGTTCACAGATAGGGGACAGCATTTCTTATGGAGACCAATTACACTGGCTTTAGTCTTTGAAAGATAAAATAAATTCCTATTATGTATTCATTCATGGGATGTGGGCGCCACTGGCCAGGCCAGCATTTATTGCCCATCCCTAATTGTCCTTGAGAAGGTGGTGGTGAGATGTCTTCTTGAACCGCTGCAATCAACGTGGGGTAGTTAGTGCTGTTAGGAAGGGAGTTCCAGGATTTTGACCCAGCGACAGTGAAGGAACAGCGATATAGCTCCAAGTCAAGATGGTGTGTGACTTGGAGGGAACTTGCAGGTGGTGGTGTTCCGATGTATTTGCTGCCCTTGTCCTTCTAGTTGGTAGAGGTCGCGAGTTTGAATGGTGCTGTCTAAGGAGCCTTTGTGCATTGCTGCCGTGCATCTTGTAGATGGTACACACTGCTGCCACTGTGCGTCGGTCGTTGAGGAAGTGAATGTTTGTAGATGGGGTGCCAATCAAGCTGGCTGCTTTGTCCTGGATGGTGTCGAGCTTCTTGAGTGTTGTTGGAGCTGCACCCATCCAGGAAAGTGGAGAGTATTCCATCACACTCCTAACTTGTGCCTTGTAGATGGGCTACAGGCTTTGGGGAGTCAGGCGGTGAGTTACTCGCCGCAGGATTCCTAGCCTCTGATCTGCTCTTGCAGCCATGGTATTTATATGGCTACTCCAGTTCAGTTTCTGGTCAATAGTAGCCCCTAGGATGTTGATAGTGGGGGATTCAGCGATGGTAATGCCGTTGAATGTCAAGGGGAGATGGTTAGATTCTTTCTTGCTGGAGATGGTCATTGCCTGGCACTTGTGTGGTGCAAATGTTACCTGCCACTTATCAGCCAAAGCCTGGATATTGTCCAGGTGTTGCTGCATTTCTACACGGACTGCTTCAGCATCTGAGGAGTCACGAATGGTGCTCAACATTGTGCAATCATAAGAGAACATCCCCACCTCTGACCTTATGTTTGAAGGAAGGTCATTGATGAAGCAGCTGAAGATGGTTGGGCCTAGGACACTACCCTGAGGAACTCCTGCAGTGATGTCCTGCAGCTCAGATGATTGACCTCCAACAACCACAACCATCTTCTATGCGCTAGATATGATTCCAGCCAGCGGAGTGTTTCCCCCCTATTCCCATTGACCTCAGTTTAGCTCGGGCTCCTTGATGCCATACTCGGTCAAATGCTGCCTTGATTTCAAGGGCAGTCACTCTCACCTCACCGTGAACAGCGTTTCAGAGAACCAGGGCTTACAGATCTTATATGTAACAGCAGGGAAGTTTAGCGTAAATTACAAGAGCTATAATACAGTTAGCAATGGTTTGAAGAGCTAACAGCTGGAGATAGAGATTCACCAGGAATAACAACAGCAGCAAGGAGGGTGGAATAAATTCCAGGAGCAGTAATGCAGTTATGCTTGGTTAATAGAATTAATAGTAGTACAGAGAAACTTACCAGGAACACCAACAATAGCGAGGAATGGAGAGTAAATGTGTTGAATAATGAGCAGTGCGTAATAGATCCGAGATGTTAAAGACAGCGAATCATATGTAGAAAGTATGTAAATAGGCCACGATAAACTTCTACCCATTGCTGCAACATTCCAGTATATTGTGCTCAGATTCTGACCCATTATTCTAACATTCCAATCTATTTTTCTCAGCTTGTGACCAATCCTATCCTTATCTCTGGAGCCACTGATGCCTGTCAGTGTTGAGGTTGCTGCTGCCACCAACACTATGGGATAACAGAAAGGAGCCCCTTATTAATAGAAGATGGAAAACCTGCAGGGTCACAATTAGGGTCCATGGATACTGACATTAATTACAGTCAGAACAAACAGGTTTAGTTAACCACTTTCCATCCAACACTTTTTGTACCTAATAAAGTAGAACCTTTATCCAGTCTGGATGGGATGTATGAGGGAAGGAAATGTGGAACTAGCAGAGGCACTGGCCAGAAACTTCCAATCCTCCTTGGATATGGGAGTGATGACAGAGGACTGGAGGGTTGTCAATGTTGCACCTGTTTAAAAAAGGAGAGCTGGGGTAAACCCTGTATTTACTGACCAGTCAGCGCAATGTCGGTGGTTGGAAATTTCAAAAGGTCACAACTAAGAGATAAGTATTCCTTGTTCAAATAAAATGCGATAATAATTGACAAGTAGCATGGAAATGCGAATTCCAAATGATGTTTGGCAAACTTCAACAACAACAACTTAGTTTATATGGTGCCTTTAATGTAAAAGAAACATCCCAGGATGCTTCACAGGAGCATTACAAAGCAAAATATGACACCGAGACATATAAAAAAATATTAGGTCAGAGGAAAAAAAGCGTGTCCAAAGTGGCATGTTTTAATGGGTGCCTTAAAAGAGGAAAGTGTGGTGAAGAGGTGGAGAGATGGAGAGGTGAAAGGAGGCTATTCCAGAGATTGGGGCCGAGGCAACTGAAGGTGTGACCACAAATAGTGGAACACTTAATATCAGGGACGTAGAAGAGTCCTGAATTGGAGGAGCACAGATACAATGAAGGGTTGTGGGGCTGTAGGAGGTTACAGATGAAGGACGAGGCCGAGGTCATGGAGGGAAAACAAGGTGCAGAATTGAAATAAAGACATTGCTTGATCAGGAGTCAATGTCGGTCAGTGATATGTGAACGGGAGTTGGTGCGAGTTAGGACATGGACAGCAGAGTTCTGAAGGACCTCATGTTTACAGAGAGTAGCATGTGGGAGACCAGACAGGAGTGTGCAGGAATAGTCATGTCAAGTGCTAATGAAGGCATGAATGAGTTTCAGCAGCAGATGGGCTGAGACAGGGGTGAAGTCGGGCGCTGTTACTCAGGTGGAAATAGGCAATCGTAGTGGTAGCATGAATATTACGTTAAAAGCTCATTTTGTGGACAAAAGTGAAACAGAAGTTGCAAATAGACTGTTCGAATCTCAGACTGTTACCAGGGAGAGAGACGGCATCAGTGGCAAGGGAACACACTTGGAGTGCGGAGTGAAAACAATGGCTTCAGTCTTCCCAACATTTAATTGGAGGAAATTTCTGCTCATCCAGTACTGGATGTCGGAAAAGCAGACTGATAATTTAACAACAGTTGAGGAGTGGAGAGAGGTGGTGCTGAGGTACACTTGATGGAGTTCTTTGATAGAACAATGGAGAGGGTTGATGAGGGTGGTGTGATTGAAGTTATATATATGGACTTTCAGAAGGTGTTTGATCAAGTGACATTCAATAGACAGGTTAGGAAAACTGAACCCTTTGGATTAAAGGGATAGTGACAGTTTGGATATAACATTGGCTAAGGAACAGTAAACAGAGAGAAGTGGTGAAAGGTTGTTGTTCAGACTCGATGGGAGAATACAGTGGTGTTCCCCAGGGCTCGGTATTAGGACCACTGCTCTTTTTGCTCTCAGAAAACCCGGGGTGGGTCGGGCAGAGGCCCCTCCTCCTCCCTCTTTGCTCTCTGCCCCATTTGTTTGTCATGTTACAGACCCAGAAATACTGTAACTACAGTCCGCATACCTCGTCCAGAGTTGGGTCACCAAATCCTCTGTTCTCCCTGAGTCTCTGCAGCAGCTCACACCACAACCTCCAAAAAACCATCCACAGCACCTCCACTAACTTTACAACAGCTGAAGTAAGTCAAAAGCCCCTCACTTGTAAGTTGGATGCCCGGTCCTTTTAAATAAGACTAGAGGGGATTACTCGTGCTGCTGAATATATGTTTAGCTGAGAGTGACTAACACAGTGGACATGCACATACCGAGTTTCATAGATGTGCATCAAAGCTGCTGGAATGTTTGATTGACACCATAATTCGGACCCCTGCTCACACTTCAGACACACACACGTTACACCAACTCTAGCACTCCGGCCAGCCTGGGTGTCCTGCTCAATGTGCTGGAAGTGACCGGCAGTGCAGCTCACACTATTTTATGGATCCAAACTTCCACAGCACCAGTGGAGCTGGAGAGATGAAATGTGTGATCAGGGAGAGAGACAGAGGGAAATAAACTCACTTTAAAAAGGGAATTAGAAAAAGACTTTCAGATGAACAAGTTTCAGGAAATTTGGAAATGGACAGGAGTTTGGGATAATCAGAGGGGTGAGGACATGGAGGGATTCGATCACACTAGTGAGAATATTAAAATTGAGGTGTTGCTGTCCAAGAGCCAATGTAGGTCAGTGAGCACAGGGATGTTGGGTGAACAGAATTTGGTGTAAATGAGAAGATGACAGCTGAGCTTTGGATGACCACAAGGTTACAGAGAATAGAATGTGGGAGATCAGCCAGGAGTATGTTAGAATAGTCAATCTCGAGGTAACAAAGGCATGGATGATGATTTCAGCAGCAGATGAGCGGAGCTGTCTCTCTCTCTCTATTGCACATTCTCTCCCTCTGTTTCTCACTCTGCCTCCCTCACTCGCTCTCTCCTACACTCAGAATCATATATGATTCAATCAAGTCGCCTTTCACTCTTCTAAACTCCAGCTGATACAAGACTAGCCTGTCCAGCCTTTCCTCAGAAGACAGACCGCCCATTCCAGGTATTAGTCTAGTCAACCTTCTCTGAACTGCTTGCAATGCTTTTACATCATCCTTTAAATAAGGAGACGAATACTGCGCACAGTACTCCAGATGTAGTCTCATCAATGTCCTGTATAACTGAAACATATCCTCCCTACTTTTGTATTCAATTGCCCTCGCAATAAGTGATTACATTATTTTAGCATCAGTAATTACTTGCTGAACCTGCAAACTAACCTTATGTAATTCATGAACCAGGATACACAGATCCCTGTTGGGGGGCGGGGGGGGGGGGGGGGCGGTGGAATTTAACAGAATTTTGAATTAGGAAAGCCAGAAATACAATGTCATTAGCATATCACAGGAAATAATCAATTGATAACCTGGCAGAGAAAAAAAATATATACCTGGGGAGACGGACATCCAAAGGATTTGCGAGGAATGTAATGGGGATTACGATTTCTTTCTCAATAGAATAGCTGAGGATGTCCAGAAATGAAAATTTACGCTAAAAAAAGGGCTGAGATAAGTTAGTCAATGGGTCACATCTGTGTACCTGACAGTTAAATAAAAGACACAAAAAATTGTAGGAAGAGATGGACAATTTACAGAAGGAAAATGAAGGTTGGCAGGAGAACATTGGAATCCTGTACAATCAGTTACTCTGGGATCAGGAGCCACATTTTCTGCACAGAGAAAATTAGAACAAATGCTGGACCAAAACACTGAGTTACAGGCAGAAACTCCCAGACTAGGTGAGGAGTTAGAAGATATGAGGAGGGGTTTTGAGGAAATTAGACCCGTGTTAAAGGTCAGCCTCCGCGGAAGCTGACCATACAGTGTGTTTAGATAAAATCCGACAGCTTCGGAAACAATCAGTCAACAGTGGGCAATAGTGGCTGCTGTCTCCAAACACAAAGCCAGATATCCCTGTTCTTTTTGGGACTACATATTTGTGAGCCTCACAGCCTCTGCTCCACCTCCTCCATACACATTAACTGGAAAATACCAGAGTGTGTGGTAACCTAGGACTAAGCTGCAGGCCAGCCTAAGAACAAGACTGGCAGAGATGGGGTAAGTAAACAACCATCCATCGTCACTGACAATGAGGGCGATGTCACCACCACAACCTCACAGTGGTCCCTTACTCCCGCTGAGGCCGGAATTCTAAAGCAGGAACTGGGAATGGTGGATATGAGCAGCAGATACCTCCATCTCATTGCTCTGTATTCCAATCTCCAAATTATTTATACATATCAGGAAAAAAACAGTGGTCCCAGCTCTGACCCTTGGGGAACACCACTGTCTACCCTCCTCCAGACTGAAAAACAACTATTTACCACAACTCACTGTTTTCTGTCATTAAGCCAGTTATTTTTTTCCCAAGATGACACTGCCCATCCTATTCCATGAGCATCAATTAACTGTCCAGTTGTGACAAACATACTGTGAAAGAAACTACAAGTTCAACTTAAAATTAAGTGAAATGCTAAATGCAATAGTTAACTAACTTTTGGAAAGCGATCAACTCTTAGATCTCTTAAAATTCAGTCACTCTAAACTTCACTGTATTTAGTACTCTGTACAAACAGTACTCCCTAAAACTGGACTCTGTGCAACTTACACTATTTAGGGTTTAGGGAGAGAATTGCAAAGTTTAGGGTGAGAACAGAAAGTGCTGGAAATATTGAGCAGGTCTGGCAGCATCTGTGTAGAGAGAAACAGAGTTAATGTTTCAGATCTGTGACCCTTCATCAGAAGTGGTAAACGTTAGAAATGTAACAGTCTTTGAGCAAGTGAAAGAGGGGAAGGAGAAAGAAGAACACGAAGGAAGGACTGTGATGGGACGGAGAGGGGAGAGTTTAAATGACAGACTGTTACATTTCTAACGTTTGCCAGTTCTGATGAAGGGTCACAGATCTGAAACCGTATTTCTGTTTATCTCGACACAGATGCTGCCAAACCTGCTGACTATTTCCGGCACGTTCTGTTCTCTTTTCAGAGTTCCAGTATCCGCAGTATTTTGCGTTTATTTTAGTGTTTAATTCACTGCCACTTCTCTTCCAGAAATGCCTAACTTGTAGAAGTTCTGCTCTTTTCTTCCAGAGCCTAGGGCCTCGGCAGCTGAAGGCACGGCCACCAATCGTCGAGAAGGAACTTCGAAAGATAGGAGCAGGAGTAGGCCATTCAGCCCATCAAGCCTCCCCCGTCATTCAATGTGGTCATGGCTGATCATCCTCTTCAATGCTTTTTTTCCCCCACACTATCCTCATATCCCTTTTTGTCATTGGTATTTAGAAATCTGTCAATCTCTACTTTAAACATACTCATTAACTGAGCTTCCACAGCCCTCTGGGGTAGAGAATTTCAAAGATTCACAAACCTCTGAGTACAGAAATTGCTCCTCATCTCTGCCCGATGTGGCTTCCCCCTTATTTTGAAATTGTGTCTGCTGGTTCTAGACTGACCAACCTGGGTAAACATCTGAGCTGCATCTACCATGTCCATCCCTTTAAGTGTTTTGTATATTTCAATGAGATCACCTCTCATTCTTGAAAACTCTAGAGAATACAGGCCCAGTTTCTCCAATCTCTCTTCATAGGGCAGTCCCGCCATCCCAGGAACAAGTCTGATGAACCTTCGTTGCACTCCTTCTATGGCAATAATATCCTTCCCAAGGTAAGAGGAGCAAAACTGCGCACAATATTCCAAGTATGGTCTAATCAAGGTTCTATACAATTGAAATAAAGCCTGAAACGCGTTGCCAGCGAGGTGGTAGATGCGGGCACGATGGCGTCTTTTAAGATGTATCTAGACAGATACATGAATGGGCAGGAAGAAAAGAGATACAGAACCTTAGAAAATAGGCGACATGTTTAGATAGAGGATCTGGATCGGCGCAGGCTTGGAGGGCCGAAGGGCCTGTTCCTGTGCTGTAATTATCTTTGTTCTTTGTTCTTTGTTCTCTTTGTACTACTCCTGTACTCAAACCCTCTTGCAAGAAAGCCTAACACACCTTTAGCCTTCTTAGTTACTTGCTGCGCCTGCTTGTTATCTTTCAGTGACTTATTGACAAGGACACCCTTTGTACAGCTACACTTCCTAATCTCCTATCATTTAAGAAATACTCTGCACATCTATTCCTCGTACTAAAGTGGATAACCTCACATTTTTCCACATTATATTCCATCTGTCACGTTCTTGCCCACTCACTAAGTCTGTCCAAATCCTCTCGAAGCTGCATTGCATCTTCCTCAAAACACACATTCCCACCCAGTTTTGTGTCATCTGCGAACTTGGAAGTATTACATTTGGTCCCCACGTCCAGATTATTGATATATATATATACTGTGAACAGCCGTGGCCAAGTACTAATCCCTGCGATATCCAACTAGTCACAGCTTACCAACGGAAGAATGACCCTTTTATTTCTACTCCCTGTTTTCTGATTGTTAACCAATACTTAATCAATACCAGTATTTTACCTCCTATCCCATGGACTTTAATTTTCCTAACCAACCTCCTGTGGGGGACATTATCAAATGCCTTCTGCAAATCCAAGGAGACCACTGCCACCAACTCCCCTACATCAATTCTGTTCGTAAATTTCTCAAAGAACTCCAATAGGTTCGTCAAACATGATTTCCCATTCATCAATCCATGTTTACTATGCCCAATCTGATCTTTATTATCCAAGTGTTCATTTATTAACTCCTTTAGAATAGATTCCAGCATTTTTCCAATGACTGATGGAAGGCTAGCAGGTCTCTAACTCCCTCCCTTCTTAAATATTGGGGTGACATTTGTGACCTTTCAATCTGCAGGCACTGCTCCAGAATCTATGGAATTTTGGAAGATGATCACCAATGCATCCACTATTTATATAGCTACTACTTTCAACACTCTGGGATGTACAATATCAGGTCCTGAGAACGTATCAACCTTCAGGACCATTAATCTCTCCAATACAACCTTCTTACTCATATTAATTTCCTTCAATTCCTCATTCCCCCAATCCCTTGGATCTTTAATTCCGTGAGATTTCTAGTATATTCCTCAGTGAGGACAGACACAAAGTAATTATTTCGCTTCTCTGCCATTTCTCTATTTCCTATTATATTTTCTCCTGACTCTGCCTGTAATGGACCCACATTCGTCTTAGCCAAACGTTTCCTTTGTACCTGCGTATAGAAGCTTTTACAAATCGCTTTTATATTTTCTGCTAGCTAACATTTACATTCTATTCCCCCTTTTCTGATCAGTTTCCTCTTTCTCCTTTGCTGTATTCCAAAATCATCCCATTCCACAGATTTACTACTACTTCTGGCAACTTTATAGGCCTTTTATTTTAATCTGACACAATCCTTAAGCTCCTTTGTTAGCCACGGTTGACTGCCTTTACTTTTGGGGTTTTTGTGCCTTGGAGGAATGTGTAGTTGCTGTAAATTACATAATATTTCTTTAAAGACTATTCATTGCCTATGTCTGGTCATACCTTTTAATGTATTTTGCCAATCCACCTCGGCCAAATTGCCCCTCATACCTTCAGAATTGTCTTTGTTCAAATTTAACACTCTGGCTTCAGATTAAACTACCTCACTTTTAAACAATGTAAAATTTTATAATATTATAAAAGCCCTAAAGGTTCTTTTACAATTAGATCATTAATTAGCCCTGTCTCATACATAATTCTGGAACAAAAATACACTGTTCTGTAGTCGGTTCCTCAAAATACTGATTTAAAAACCATGCCTAACACACTCCAGAAACTCGTCCTCCATAGCATTAATTCTCATTAGGTTTACCTACTCTATATGAAGATTGACGTCACCCATGATTTCTGCAATACTCATGCTATATGGTTCTCTCATCTCCTGATTAATGACATGTCCCACACTACCACTACTTGTTGGTGGCCTACAAACAACTCCCACCAATGCTTGCTGCCCATTGCTGTTTCTTAGCTCCACCCAAACAGATTCCACATTTTTGTTCTGAGACCTGAGATCCTCCCTTACTAATGTACTGATTCCATCCCTTGTTAAGAGTGCAATACCACTTCCTTTTCCATTTGCCTGCCCTTCGTAAATGTCGAAAATGCTTGCATATTCAGTTCTCCGTCTTGGTCACCCTGCAGCCACGTTTCTGTTATGACAATTAGATCATGCCCATTTATCTATATTTGGGCCTTTAAATCATCTACCCTGTTCCGAAAACTGCATGCATTCAGGTACAGTGCCCTAAACCGTGTATTCTTGACATTCTGCATTCTCGTTGATGTCTCCTTTGTTTCACCTCCTTCTAACGTCACTTTGTACCTTTCTACCGCTTTGCTTCCTTCCAATTTGAACCTTCTTTCCAATTTCTAAAGGAAACTTGTTGGGTGCTTGAAGGACGTAAACTCATTCCAATCTTTTGTTCTCAGATTCTCATCCATTGTTGTAACATTCCAATCTATTGTTCTCAGATTCTGATCTATTGTTATAACATTCCAAACGCTGGAGCTGTAAGGCTGCGGTGCTAATATCTGTGCCACTGACCAGCTGGATCCAAAATTGGCTTAATGGAAGGAGGCAGAGGGTGATGGTCGAGGCTTGTTTCTGTGAGTGGAAGCCTGTGACCAATAATGAACCACACGGATCGGTGCTGGGACACTTGCTGTTTGTAGTGCGCAGTAATGATTTAGATGTAAATATAGGAGGTGTGGCCAGTACGTTCGCGGATGACACGAAAATTATTGGTGTTGTAAATAGTGAGGAGGAAAGACTTAGATTACAGGACGATATAGATGGGCTGCGAAGATGGACAGAGCAGTGGCAAATGGAATTTAATCCTGAGAGATTGTGGGGTGATACATTTTGGGAGGTATATAAGGCAAGGGAGTAAACAATGGAGTGTAGGAACCTAGGAAGTAGAGAAGGTCAAAGGGACCTTGGTGTACTTGTCCATAGATCACTGAAAGCATCAGTATAGGTATCTACGTTGGTTACGAAGGTATACGGGATACTTGCCTTTATTAGCTGAGGCATAGAATATAAGAGCAGGGAGGTTATGACGGAGCTGTATAAAACGCTAGTTAGGTCACAGTTGGAGTAGCTTGTACAGTTCTGGGCACCACACTGTAGGAAGGATGCAATTGCACCGGAGAGGATGCATTGGCGATTCACCAGCATGTTGCCTGGGCTGGAGCGTTTCAGCTGTGAAGAGAGACTGAAAAGGCTAGGGTTGTTTTCCATAGAGCAGAAAAGGCTACCGGAGGGGCGGTGGGGGGGGGGGAGGGTGGGCGTGGGGACATGATTGAGGTATACAAAATTATGAGGGGCATTGATAGATTACATAGGAAGAAACGTTTTCTTTTAGTGCAGTGGTCAATAACCAGGAGGTATAGATTTAAGGTAAGGCACAGGAGGTTTAGAGGGGAATTGAGGAAAAAGTATTTCACCCAGAGGGTGGTTTGAATCTGGAACACACTGCCTGAAGAGGTGGTGGAGGCAGGAACCATCACAACATTTAAGAAGTATTTAGATGAGCGCTTGACATGCCACAGCATACAAGGCTATGGGTCAAGTGCTGGAAAATGGGATGAGAATTGGTAGGTGCTTGATGGCCAGCAGAGACATGATGGGTCGAAGGGCCTTTTTTCAGCGCTGTATGACTCTATAATATTAAAACTAAGGTGCTGCCAGAACGGGAGCCAATATATTTCCCTGAGCACAGGCATGAAAGGTGATCGGGATTTGGTGTGACCTGGATACAGGCAGCGGTTTTCTGGGTGGGCTGTGGTTTATGGAGGTTTATAACTGGAAGGTTGACCGACATAGAACTGAAATGGTCAAGTGTGGCACAGATGAGGGTTTATGCAGAAGATGGGCTGAAGCAGAGGTTGAGATGGTTGATTAGATTAGATTAGAGATACAGCACTGAAACAGGCCCTTCGGCCCACCGAGTCTGTGCTGAACATCAACCACCCATTTATACTTATCCTACACCAATCCCATATTCCTACCAAACATCCCCACCTGTCCCTATATTTCCCTACCACCTACCTACACTAGTGACAATTTATAATGGCCAATTTACCTATCAACCTGCAAGTCTTTTGGCTTGTGGGAGGAAATCGGAGCACCCGGAGAAAACCCACGCAGACACAGGGAGAACTTGCAAACTCCACACAGGCAGTACCTGGAATCGAACCCGGGTCCCTGGAGCTGTGAGGCTGCGGTGCTAACCACTGCGCCACTGTGCCGCCCTCAGAGGTGATCATAGGCAGGGTCGGTGATGGAAAGAATGTGGAGCTGAACTCAGCTCAGGTAGAAATAGAACACAGACATTGTAAATAGTCTGGTTTAACCTCAGACATTGACCAGGGAGGGGTATGTGTTTCACAGATAGCGGATGGAGTTTGTGATGGGGACCAATGAAACTGGCTTCAGTCTTCCCAAAATTTACATTGCAGAACAGTATTTCAGTGAAACAGGGTTTGCAGATCTCCTAGCTGGAAATAGAGACAGCAGCAGCAGCAAAGATGAAAGAGTAAATTACAAGAACTGTAATAACATTAGCAATGGTTTATAGAGCTAATAGCTGTAGATATGCACCAGGAATAACAACAGCAGCAAAGCAGGCAAAATAAATTACAGGAGCAGTTAAGCACTTAAACATGGCGTATAGCATTAATTCCTGGATAGAGAGACTTACCAGGGACACCAACAATAGCGATGATGGGATAGCGAATGTATTGAACAATTGGAAGTGAGAGATAGATCCGATAGCCTCAAGGGTACCGATCATAATATGCAGAAAGATAGTAAAGTTCTGGGGATAAACTCCAGCCCATTGTTGCAACATTCCAATCTATTGTTCTCAGATTCTGACCCATTGTTGTAACATTCCAATCTGTTGTTCTCAGATTCTGATCTATCCTCTCCATCTCTCTGGAGCTGCTCATCCCTGTTATTGCCGGGGATGGTGCTCCCGTTGACACTATGTGATAACACATTGACAGGATTCCCATATTAGTAGAAGAGGTAAAACCCCCAATGACAGAATTAGGGTCCATGGAGACTGCCATTAATTGCAGTCAATGAACAAACAGGTTCAGATAACCCCTTTCAATCCAATACCTTTTGTACCACAATAAATTGGAACATTTACCCTGCCTGGATGGGATGTGTGTGGGTGACGGAGGGAAGGAATGGTGGAAATAGCAGATGCACTGGCCAGAATCTTTCAATCCTCCTTGGATAGGGGAGTAATGATAGATGACTGGAGGAAGGTAAATGTTACACCCTGTTTAAAAAAAGGAAAGATGGGGTAAGCTCTGTAAATACTGACCAGTCAGCCTAATGTCACTGCCAGGGACATTTCGAGAGGTGATAACCCAGGATAAAAGTCTTCTTTGCTTGGAAAAACAGTGGTTAGTAACTGGCTAGCAGCATGGATATGCTGATAACAAATGACGTCTGGCGAACTTCAACAACAAGATAATTCGAGTACAGGAGCAGAGATGCCTTGCTGCAGTTATACAGGACCTTGATGAGGCCACACCCGGAATATTGTGTGCAGTTTTGGTCTCCTTATCTAAGCAAGGATTTTCTTGCTATGGAGGGAGTGCAGCGAAGGTTTACCGGACTGAAGGCTAGGATGGAGGGATTGACGGAAGAGGAGAGATTGAGTTGGTTAGGTCTTTATTGGCTGGAGTAATGAAGATTGAGGAGAGATCTCATAGAAACCTACAAATTTCTAACAGGACTTGACAGAGTAGATGCAGGAAGGATGTTCCCGATGGCAGTGGAGTCCAGAACCAAGGATCATAGTCTTAGGATACGGGCAAACCTTTACAGACTGAGGTGAGGAGAAATTACTTCACCCAGAAAGTGCTGTGCCTGTGGAATTGGCTACCACAGAAAGCCGTTGAGGCTAAAACATTGTATGTTTTCAAGAAGGAGTTAGATATAGCTCTTGGGTCTAAAGGTATCAAAATAAAAGGGGCGGAGGCATGGGGTGCGGAAGCGGGAACAAGTTACTGAGTTGGATGATCTGCCATGGTCATAATGAATGTCGGAGCAGGCTCGAAGGGCCGAATGGTCTTCTCCTGCTCCTATATTCTATGTTAACAAAGGCACAGATGAAGGTTTATGTAGCAGATGAGCTGAGGCAGATGGGTGATTTTACAGAGCTGGTAGTAGGCACTGTTGGTGATGGAGAGAATAAGGGGTCAGAACTCAGCTCAGGGTTAAATCGAACGCAGAGGATGCAAACTGTCTGGTTCAACCTCCGACATTAGCCAGTGAGGGGTACATGGTTCATGGATAGGAGACAAACATTCCTATGGAGACGAATGGCACGAGCTCCACTCTTCCCAAAATTAAAATTGCAAGAACATTATTTCAGTGAAACAGGGTTGACAGATCACATCGTGGGAAATAGGAACTTACCAGGCGCAGCAACAGCTGCAAAGATGGTCGAGTAAATTATATGAACTCTAATTCAAGGAGCAATGGTTTATAGAGCTCATAGCTGGGGATAAAGTTTTGCCAGGGATAACAAAAGCAGCAAGGAGGGCAGAGTAAATGACAAGAAAGGTAATCTTGTTAAACTTGGTTTATACCATTAATAGCTGGATAGAGAGACTTACCAGGGACACTGATAACAGCAAGGATGGGATAGTAAATGTGTTGAATAATCTTCAGTGCGAGATAGGTCCGATAGTCTAATGAGAACCAATCATTATTTTCAGAAAGACGGTCAATCTCCCAGATGAAAGTCCTGCCCTTTGTTGCAGCATTCAGATCTATTGTTCTCAGATTCTGATCCATTGTAGTAACATTCCAATTTACTGTTCTCAGATTCTGATCTATCCTCTCCCTCTCTCTGGAGCTGCTGATCCCTGTTACTACCCGGGAATGAAACTTCCACTGACACTATGGGATAACAGATTTAAAGGAGTCCCTTATTAATAGAAGATGCAAATCCTCCAGTGATACAATTGACTCCTTGGAGACTGACATTAACTGCAGTCACTGAACAAACAAGTTTAGTTACCCTTTACATAGAGTCATACAGCACCGAAGCAGACCCTTTGGCCCATCGATTCTACAGCGACCATCAACCACCCATTTTTAGTAATCCTACATTAGTGCCATTTTCCCCCCTCACATCCCCACCTTCCCTCAATTCTCCTACCACCTACCTACACCAAGGGCAATGTTTACAATGGCCAATCTATCAGTCATCCTGCAAGTCGTTGGAATATTGGAGGAAACCAGAGCACCCAGAGAAAACCCATGCAGTAACAGGGAGAACATGCAAACGCCACACAGGCAGTACCCAGAACCAAACCCGGGTCGCTGAACCAACGAAGCTGTGGTGCTAGGCACTGCGCCACTATGCCACCCTTTCAAACCAACACTTTTTGGAGCACAATAAAGTAGAACATTTACCCAGTCTGGATGGGAATTATGAGGGTTACTGAGGGAAGGAGTGATGAAAATAGCAGACGCACTCGTCAGAATATTTCAATTCTCCTTGGCTATGGGAGTGATACAGAGGAAGGAAGGTCTGTAAATATTACACCTTGTTTACTAAATGGAGAGATGGGGTAAACCATGTACTGTCCAGTCAACCTGACGTCAGTGGCGGGGAAATTTCACAACCCAGGATGGAAATATTCATTGCTTGGAGAAGCATAGCATAACAAATTTCAAGCAGCACGAATATGCTAATGACAAATCATACCTGGCAAACCTCAACAAGAACTTATCCCAAGGTGCTTCACAGCACCATTATGAAACAACGTATAACCCCGAACCTCCAAGGGAGATATTAGATTAGGTGACCAAAAGTTTTGACAAAGAGGCAGGTTTTAAAGGAGTGTCTTAAAGGATAAAAGCGAGGTGGAGAGGTGGAGCTGTTTAGGGAGGATATTCCAGAGTTTGGGGCCGAGGCAACTGAAGGTGTGGCCACCAATGGTGGAGCAATTAAAATCAGGGATGCACAAGAGGCCGTAATTAGAGGAGAAGAGATATCTCGGAGGGTTGTGGGTCTGGAGGAGATTACGGAGATAGGGATGGGTGAGACCATGGTGGGATGTGAAAACATGGTTGCGAATTTCAAATCAAGACATTGCTTGACAGTACGCTGATGAAGGTCACTTATCGGGGAATGGGACTTGTTGTGAGGTAAGACACAGGCAGCAGTGTTTCAGATGATCTCAGGTTTACAGATAGTAGAATGTGGGAGAAAGAGCTGTAATAGTTTCGTCTACAGGTAATGAAAGAATGAATGTGAGCTTCAGCAGCAGGTAAGTTGAGACGGGGTGAAGTTGGACGATGTTATTGAGGTGAAAATGGGTGGTGATAGTGATGGCACGAATATAACGTTGGAAGCTCATTTTGTGGTCAAATGTCACAGAATCACAGAATTGTTACAGCACCGAGGTGGCCATTCAGTCCATCGTGTCTGCATTGGCTCTCCAAAAGAGCAATTCATCTAGTGCCACTATCCTGCCTTCTCCTTGTAACTCTCTACAATCTTCCTTTTGAGACAGCTATCCAATTTCCCCCTGAATGCCTTGATTGAATCTGCCTCCACCATACTCTCAGGCAGTGCATTCCAGACCTTAACCACTCGCTGTGTGGAAACGTTTTCCTCATGTCACTGCTGCTTCTATTACCAATTACTTTAATTCTTTGCCCTCTCATTTTCGATCCTTTCAGGAGTGGGAACAGTTTGTCCCTATCCACTCTGTCCAAACACCTCATAATTTTGAATACCTTCTTTTCACATCTGCTCTCAGTCTTCTCTTCCCTAAGGAAAATGATCCAACTTCTCGAGTATATCTTCATAACTGATATTCTTCATCCTTGGATAAAAGCAAAATACTGCAGATGCTGGTAATCAGAAATAAAAACATGAAATGCTGGAAATACTCAGCAGGTCTGGCAGCATCTGTGCAGAGAGAAGCAGAGTTAACGTTTCAGGTCAGTGACCCTTGTTCTGATCTGGCAAATATTAGAAATGTGAAAGGCTTTCAGCAAGAAGCAGGGGCGGGGCAAGTGATAACAAAGGAGAAGGTGTAGATAGGACAAGGTCACAGAATAGCTGAGTATCCATAGTCATGGCAAACAATATGTTAATGGTGTGTTGAAAGACAAATCATTATTGCAGATAGGGTGTTAGCGACTGAAAACTGAACAGTCACAAGCACAAACATTAAAAAAGACAGTGGGTTGAAAAACTGAATAAACTAACACAAAAAAAATAAAGTAAAAATACAAAAAAAGAAAGCAAAAATGGCTCAAAATAAAAGTAAAATGGGTGGGCCCATAATGCTCTGAAAGTATTGAACTCAATGTTCATGCCGGCAGGCTGTAGTGCGCCTAATCGGTAAATGAGATTATTTTCCTCGAGCTTGCGTTGATGTTCACTGGAACACTGCAGCAATACCAGGACAGAGATGTGAGTATGAGAGCAGGGGGGAGTGTTGAAATGGCGACCAACCGGAAGCTTGGGGTCAAATCTCTCTACACCTCCATCCCCCAACAGGACGGTTTGAGGGCTTTCCACTTCTTCCTTGAGAAGAGACTCAACCAGTGCCCATCGACCAACACCCTCCTCCGCCTGGCTGAACTTGTTCTCACATTGAACAACTTCTTCTTCAACTCCACTCACTTCCTTCAAGTAAAAGTTGTTGCTATGGGTACCCGCATGGGTCCTAGTTATCCCTGTCTTTTTGTGGGATATGTCGAACATTTCTTCTTCCAGTCCTACTCAGGCCCCTCCCCCAATTCTTTTTCTGATACATTGATGACTGTATCGGTGCCGTTTCCTGCTCCTGCCCCGAACCGGAAAACTTTATCTGCTTTGCTTCTAATTTCCACCATTCTCTCACATTTACATGATCCATCTCCAACACTTCCCTTCCCTTCCTCGACTTCTCTGTCTCCATCTCTGGGGATAGGTTGTCAACTAATATCCATTATAAGCCCACCGACTCCCACAGCTACCTCGACTACAGTTCTTCACACCCGGCCTCCTGTAAGGACTCCATTTCATTCACCCAGTTTCTCCGTCTCCGACGCATCTGCTTTGATGATGCTACCTTCCATGAAAGCGCTTCTGATATGTCTTCCTTTTGCCTAAACTGAGGATTCCCAACCACTATGGTTGACAGGGCCCTCAACCATGTCTGACCCATTTCCTGCACCTCTACCATCACCCTTTCTGCTCCCTCCTAGAACAGTGACAGGGTTTCCCTTGTCCTCACTTTCCACCAGCCTCCACATCCAAAGGATCAGCCTCCACCATTTGCGCCTCATGTAGCGTGATGCCACAACCAAACGCATCTTCCCCTCACTTCCCCTGTAAACATTCCAAAGGGATCGCTCCCGCTGCGACACCCTGGTCAACTCCTCCATTACCCCCACCACCTCGTCCCCTTCCCACAGCATCTTCCCCTGAAATCACAGGAAGTGTAATACCTGCCCATTTACCTCCTCTCCCCTCACTATCCCAGGCCTCAAACACTTATTTCAGATGAAGCAGCGATTTACTTGTACTTCTTTCAAAGTAGTGTACTGTTTTCGCTGCTCACAATGTAGTCTCCTCTACATTGGCGGGACCAAATGCAGACTGGGTGACTGCATAGCGGAACACCTTTGCTCAGTCGGAAAGCATGACCCCAAGCTTCCTGTTGATTGCCATTTGAACTCATCCCCCTCTTCCCATGCTCACGCCTCTGTCCTGGGATTGCTGTAGTGTTCCAGTGAACATCAACGTAAGCTCCAGGAACAGAATCTCATTTATAGATTAGGCACACTGCAGCCTGCCGGACTGAACATTGAATTCAAAAACTTCAGAGCATTACGGGCCCCCCATTTTATTTTGATCTTTAGGTTTTTTTTTCCTTTTTTTATATTTTGTGTGTTTATTTTATTTTATTTTACCTTAGATTGTTCAGTTTGCCCACCCACTGTTTTTTTCATGCTTGTACTTGTGACTGTTCAGTTTTCAGTCCCATAACACCCTGTCTTTCAACACACCATGAACCCATTGTTTGCCTTTACTCCATGACCTTATGGTCGGTTATTCTCTGTGACCTTGCCCTATCAACACCTTCTCCTTTGTTATCTCTTGCCCCACCCCCGCTCTACTTGCTTAAAACCTTTCACATTTCTAATGTTTGCCAGTTCAGAAGGTTAACTGACCTGAAACGTAACTCTGTTTCTCTCTCCACAGATGCTGCCAGACCTGCTGAGTATTTCCAGCATTTCTTGTTGCTTCCGCCTTGGAACCATCCTTGTGAATGTTTTGTACACTCTCCAGTGTCTGCACATTACCTAAAGTGTGGCTCCCAGAACTGGATGTAACACTGCAGCTGAGGCCGAACTAGTGTCTTATACAAGTTCAAAATAACCTTCTTGCTCTTGTATTCCATGCCGCTGTTAATAAAGCCCAGGATACTGTATGCTTCATTAACCACTCTCAACCTGTCCTGCCACCTTCAATGACCTATGCACATATACACCCAGGTCCCTCTACTCCTGCACCCCCTTTAAAATTGTACCCTTCTCATCGATATTGTCTCTCCATTTTCTTCCTGCCAAAATATATCACTTTACATTTCTCCACATTGAACTTCATCTGCCACCTGTCTGCCCATTCCATCAACTTGACTATGTCCTTTGGAGGGTCTAGATTCTGCTCATCACACTTCATAATGCCTCCAAGTTTTGTGTCATCCATAAACGTTGAAATTGTTACATTTGCACCAAGGTCTAGGCCAATAATATACGTCAGGAAGAAAAAGGGTCCCAACACTGATCACCGGGGAACTCGACTACAAATTTTAAATAAAAACAAAACGTGCTGGAAATACTCAGCAGGTCAGGAAGCACCTATGGAGACAGAAGCAGGGTTAACGTTTCAGGTCTGTGACCTTTCATCAGAACTGGCAAAGGTTAGAAATGTAATAGGTTTTAAGCAGGTAAAGCAGGGGTGGGGCAAAAGAGAACAAAGGGCAGGTTTTGAGCAGACAGATGATCAGTGAAATTAATTGACAAGGAGGTCATGGTGCAAAGTCAAAGAGAGTGTGATTGTGGTGTGGTGAAAGACAAAGCGTTAGCTTTGTTAGCAGAGAGGGTGTTAGGGAACAACAAAGAACAAAGAGCAGTACAGCACAGGAACAGGCCATTCGGCCCTCCAAACCTGCGCCTATCTTGATGCCGGCCTAAACGAAAACCGTCTGCACTTCCGGGGTCCGTATCCCTCTATTCCCATCCTATTAATGTATTTGTCAAGATGCCTCTTGAACGTGCCTATGGTACCTGCTTCCACCACCTCCCCCGGCAACAAGTTCCAGGCAGTCACCACCCTCTGTGCAAAGAACTTACCTCGCACATCCCCTCTAAACTTTGCCCCTCTCACCTTAAACCTATGTCCCCTAGTAACTGACTCTTCCACCCTGGGAAAAAGCTTCTGACTATCCACTCTGTCCATGCCGCTCATAACTTTGTAAACCTCTATCAATACGCCCCTCCACCTCCGTCGTTCCAGTGAAAACAATCAGAGTTTATTAACCTCTCCTCATAGCTAATGCCCTCCAGACCAGGCAAAATCCTGGTAAACCTCTTCTGTACCATCTCCAAAGCCTCCACGTCCTTCTGGTAGTGTGGCAACCAGAATTGCACGCAATATTCTAAGTGCAGCCTAACTAAAGTTCTGTACAGCTGCAGCATGACTTGCCTATTTTTATACTCTATGCCCCGACCGATGAAGGCAAGCAATGCGTATGCCTTCTTGACTACCTTATCCACCTGCGTTGCCACTTTCAGTGACCTGTGGACCTGTACGCCCAGATCTCTCTGCCTACCAATAATCCTAAGGGTTCTGCCATTTACTGTATACTTCCCACCTGCATTCGACCTTCCAAAATGCATTACCTCACATTTGTTCGGATTAAACTCCATCTGCCATTTCTCCACCCAAGTCTCCAACTGATCTATATGCTGCTGTATCCTCTGACAATCCTCATCACTGTCCGCAACTCCACCAACCTTTGTGTTGTCCGCAAACGTACTAATCAGACCAGCTACATTTTCCTCCACGTCATTTATATATACTATAAACAGCAAAGGTCCCAACACTGATCTCTGCGGAACACCACTAATCACATCCCTCCATTCAGAAAAGCACCCTTCCACTGCTACCCTCTGTCTTCTTTGACCGAGCCAATTCTGTATCCATCTTGCCAGCTCACCTCTGATCCCATTTGACTTCACCTTTTGTATCAGTCTGCCATGAGGGAACTTGTCAAAGGCTTTACTGAAGTCCATATAGATAACATCCAATGCCCTTCCTTCATCAATCATCTTCGTCACTTCCTCAAAAAACTCAATTAAATTAGTGAGACATGACCTCCCCTTCTCAAAACCATGCTGCCTCTCGCTAAAAAGTCCATTTGTTCCAAATGGCAGGAAATCCTGTCCCGAAGAATCCGCTCCAATAATTTCCCTTGCCACTGACGTAAGGCTCACCGGCCTATAATTTCCTGGATTATCCTCGCTATCCTTCTTAAACAAAGGAAAAACATTGGCTATTCTCCAGTCCTCTGAGACGACACCTGTAGCCAATGAGGATGCAAAGATTTCTGTCAAGGCTCCAGCAATTTCTTCCCTTGCCTCCCTCAGTATTCTGGGGTAGATGACTGAACAATGAACTGCCCTAACCAAAAGCACCAACATAAAAAATCCAGTTTAAGGCCGGCACACGCCAAAAAATGGATTTTAAAAAGTTATAATTAAAAGGGCCAGTCATGCTCTGAAATTATTGAACTCAATGTTCAGTCCAGAAGTCTGTAGAATGCCTAATCGGACAATGAGGAGCTGTTCCCCGAGCTGGCGTTGATGTTCACTGGAATACCGCGGCAGGTCAAACGCTGATTGGGTGACCACCTGGTAGAACACCTCTGCTCAGTCCAAAAGAATGACCCCGAGCTTCTGGTCGCTTGTCATTTCAACACCCCCTCCCCAATCCCTGTTCTAATGCTCACAATTCTGTCCTTTTGATACCACCTTACCCCCGCTTTATTTGCTTAAAACCTATTACATTTCTAACCTTTGCCAGTTCTGATGAAAAAATCACAGACCTGAAATGTTCACTCTTCTTCTCTCTCCACAGATGCTGCCGGACCTGCTGAGTATTTCCTGCACTTTCTTTTTTTATTTCAGATTGACAGCATCTACAGTATTTTGCTTTGATTCAACTACATCTTTTCTTCAGCCCGAAAAGCATTCATTAATCACTACTCTCTGTTTCTTGTCACTTAACCAATTTGGTTTCATGTTGCTTCTGTCCTTTTTAGTCGATGAGCTATAACTTTGCTCACAGATCTTTTGCGTGGCACTTCATCAAAGGCCTTTTGGAATTACATTTCCACCACATCAACAGCATTGCCCTCATCAAGCTTCCGTTTTACCTCTCCAAAAAACTCCAGCAAGCTAGTTAGCCAGTTGCACAGTGGTGCAATGGTCAGCAACGCAGCCTTCCAGCTCTAGCAACCCAGGTTCAATTCTGGGTATCTGACAGTGCGGAGTTTGCAAGTTCTCACTGTGACCGTGTGGATTTTCGCTGGATGCTCTGGTTTCCTCCCACAGCCAAAAACTTACAGGTTGACAGGTAAATTGGCCATTGTAAATTGCCCCTAGTGTAGATAGGTGGTAAGCAGTGTGTGATTACTGTCGGATTAGTGTAAATGGGTGGTTGTTGGTCGGCGCAGACTCGGTGGGCTGAAGGGCCTGTTTCAGTGCTGTGTCTCTAAATAAATACATGCCATTTCCCCTGAACAAATACGTGCTAGATTTCCTCAGTCAACCCACAGTTTTTCATGTGCCTATTAATTTTGTCCCGAATGTGACACCAAGGATGCCAACAGACTGGCTGAATCTCAGACTATTACCAGGCAGAAAGATGGAATCAATAGGAAGGGAACAGAGTTCGAGTGGGGAATGAAAACAATGGCTTCAGTCTTCCCAATATTTAATTGGAGGAAATTTCTGCTCATCCATTACTGGATGTTGGATAAGCAGTCTGATAATTTAACAACAGTGGAGGAGTGTAGAGAGCTGGTGGTGGTGAGGTAAAGTTGATGGAGTTCTTTGATAAAACAATGGAGAGGGTTGATGCGGGTGATGTGATTGAAGTTAAATATATGGACTTTCAAAAGGTGTTTGATCAAGCGACATTCAATAGACAGGTGTGGAAAACTCAAGTGGGTGTCCTGCACAATGTGCTCGATGTGACCGGCAGTGCAGCTCACGCCATTTTATGGATCCAAACTTCCACAGCACCAGTGGAGCTGGAGAGATAAACTGTGTGGTCAGGGAGAGAGACAGAGGGAAAGAAACTCACTTGAAAAAGGGGAATTAGAAAAAGCCTTGAAGATGAACAAGTTTCAGGAATATTGGAAATGGAAAGGAGATTGCGATAATCAAAGCGGGGAGGCCATGAAGAGATTTGATCACACAAGCGAGAATATTAAAAATGAGGTGTTACTGGACCAAGAGCCAATGTAGGTCAGTGAGCACAGGGATGTTTGGTGAAAAGAATTTAGTGTTTATTAGAAGATGGCAGCAAAGTTTTGGATCATCACAAGGTTACAGAATGTGGTAGACCAGCCAGGAGTATGTTATAATAGTCAAGTCGCGAGGTAAGAGTCAGGTCCTATAGCCAAAATGGACAATTTCTCCTTTTGACACATTATACTCCATTTGCCAGATCATTGCCCACTCACTTAACCTATTTATATCCATTTGTAACCTCATTATGTCCTCTTCAGAACTTACCTTCTCACTATCTTTTAGTCATTAGCAAATTTAGCCAGCATACCTTCGGTCCATTCATCAAAATAATCTATATAAATTGTAAAACGTTGAGGCCCCAGCACTGATCCCTGTGGCACACCACTCGATACATCTTGCCAAAAAGAAAATTACCCATTTCTGCCTCCTTTCTGTTTCCTGTTATCCGACAAATCTTCTATCCATGCCCATATGTTAACACCTAAACCATGAACTTTTTATTTTCCGCAATGACCTTTGAAGTGGCACCTTATTAAATGTCTTCTGGAAATCTAAGTACTGTACATCCACCGTTTCCCCTTTATCCACAGTACATGCTACTTCTTCAAATGACTCCAATAAATTGGTTAAACATGATTTCCCTTCCACAAAAACATGCTGACTCTCTCTGTTCACCTTGATTTTTTCTAATACAACGTCTCTAATAATAACTTCTAACATCTGATCCATAGCCAGAAATCCTTTCTCACCTGTCACAGGTCGTATGTCTATTACGTCTATCCTGATGTTGTGCTGTATTTGAATTGTCATTCCTCAATAAACTGCTGTTGGCACTTCGGCCTCCTTTTGGTTAATCTGTGACCCTAGATCAGATTTTACAGTGGTATCGGAGACGGAACAGAGTTCATGTCAAAGTCCTGCCTACCTTTTATATGATCCTGCATAATGGATAGTGGTTACGGTGCAGTAAGTAATGTGCTCAAAGGTTATCAGCAGTAATTGATTATTCATATATTGTATATTGTTGAACATTAAAACATACCCCTACTCTGGTTTCCAGTGCACCCTCAATATTCATGATTAAAATATCAGAGGAGTGTGACCAGATACCTCTGATGACCCTGAGGTACAGGCGATACTCGGGTCGGTGCTGAGTGTATTCACAACCCATAAAGATAACTTAAAAGCATGAGCAGACCTGAAGAAATTAACTGACCATTGCATGCTCCTTGAAGCAGTATTCTTACCGAGCTGAGATTATATCATATATTCCAGACACAATCAGGTCATTGTTATACCAGGGTGTAGTTCACAAAGACACATTCACTACTAACTGCCCGATTTAGCCGGTTAGAAAACTGGATGGCAGCTGGTAACTGACTATTGACCACCACAAACTCAACTCAGTCACACATGTGTGGACCCGGTTGCCTGAGAGGCACCCACCCTACTCTGCCGGATTCCCAATTGCAGGGTCGTCTTCTCCACCTTGGATATCTCTAATGGTTATTGGAGTATCCCAGTTAAACTAGAGAAGCAATTTAAATTCACACTCACGTCTGAGGGCCAGAGATATCCCTGGACATGTCTGTCACAAGGGGTTGCACAATAACCCCACTATTTTCCACAAACGTATGGCCGGGGCCCTTATGAGCATTTCACTGTGTTCCTACTTTCTGCAATATGTCGATGATCTTGTCCTCATCACCACAGACCGTGTCCAGACATTTAACCCTTTTACAGGAACTACTGCAGTTACTTTGGGAGCTGGACTAAAAGACCATCCACGTAAGGCCCAGCTGGTGTTAGATCGTGTCACCTTTCTAGGTGCCCAGATTGGATCATCCAGCATCAGCCCAGAGCAACATCAGGTTGAGACCATCCAGTATCTACCCCTGTCCACCTCAAAGACTGCCCTGTGTCCTATCCTCAGACTGGTGGCGTATTAGTGGATCTTCATGCTGTGTTTATCCCTGTCCACCTCAAAGACTGCCCTGTGTACCCTCCTCAGGCTGGTGGGGTACCAGCAGACCCTCATCCAGTGTCGACCCGTCCACCTCAAAGACTGCCCTGTGTCCTATCCTCAGACTGGTGGGGTATCAGTGGACTCTCATCCAGTGTCTTACCCCTGTCCACCTTAAAGACCGCCTTGTGTCCTATCTTCAGGCTGGTGGCGTATTAGTGGATCTTCATGCAGTGTTTATCCCTGTCCACCTCAAAGACTGCCCTATGTACCCTCCTCAGGCTGGTGGGGTACCAGCAGACCCTCATCCAGTGTCGACCCGTCCACCTCAAAGTCTGCCCTGTGCCCTATCCGCAGACTGGTGGGGTATCAGTGGACCCTCATCCAGTGTCTTACCCCTGTCCACCTCAAAGACTGCCCTGTGTTCTATCTTCAGGTTGGTTGGGTTTTAGCAGACCATCATCCAGTACTACCCCTGTCCACATCAAAGGCTGCCCTGTGTCCCATCCTCAGGCTGGTGGGGTATCAGCGGGCCCTCATCCAGTGTCTATCCCTGTCCACCTCAAAGACTGCCCTGTGTCCTATCCTCAGACTGGTGGGGTATCAGTGGACCCTCATCCAGTGTCTACCCCTGTCCACCTCAAAGACTGCCCTGTGTCCTATCCTCAGACTTGTGGGGTATCAGTGGACCCTCATCCAGTGTCTATCCCTGTCCACCTCAAAGACTGCCCTGTGTCCTATCCTCAGACTGGTGGGGTATCAGCGGGCCCTCATCTAGTGTCTACCCCTGTCCACCACAAAGACTGCCCTGTGTCCTATCATCAGTCTGGTGGGGTATCAGTGGACACCCATCCCTAGATTTTCAGAGACTGTGACTCCTCTTTATGAACCACCTAATGGTGAGGCTGACCAGGTTTAACCCAGACTGAAGAGAACACGGAAGCAGTAACACAATTGAGGACATCTGTCGCCCAGGCAACATGTCTTATCTCACCTAACCATGACAAGACTTTCCACATGGAGGCGGGGGACACACATAAAAGCCTTGCTGCTATCTATGCAGAGAAAACCAGGAGAATCTAATTCCCATTGTGAATGACTCCAGAATTTTGAGTGGGTCTGAACTGATTTATTCTGTTTGTGAAGGAAATTTGTTAAACACGTTCTGGGGCATCAAACATTTCACTTACATTATGGGGTTCAACAGGGTGATACTGCCCAGTCCATTATAAACGTTCATGGAATATGAAAGCTATGATAATTGTATTCCCCTGTCATAGACCCATAAAGTCATAACGACACAGAAGGAGGCCATTCAGCCCATCGAGCCCATGCCAGCACTCTGTAGAGAAATCCAGTCAGTCTCATTCTCCTGCTCAACTCCTGTAGCCCTGCACAGATATTTCGCTCAAGTCTCACCCAATTTCCTTTGAAATCAGTGATCATTTCTGCTTGCACCACCCTCGTAGTCAGCGAGTTTCTGGTCATTACATACGAAGCTACATACAAACATTCGAATTTGGTGAGTTGTAGGCCATTTTCCCGCTCGAGCCTGCTCCACCATTTGAAAGGATCATGGCTGATCTGATTGTATCCTCAACTCGACTTGTCTGATCACTTACTCTAACCTTTGACTCCATTATCAATCATAAATCGATTGAACCCAGCCATAAAAATATTCAATGACCCATCCTCCACTACTGCCAGGGAAGAGAATTTTGCAGACTAAAGAGTCTCTGAGAGGAAAATAAATCTCCTCATCTTATTCTTAAATGTGAGACCCCCTAATTTTAACCCTATGCCCCCGACCCCCTAGTTCTAATCTCTGTCATAGGGGGAAGCATCCTCTCCACATCCACCCTGCCAAGTCCCCTAAGGAACTTACCTGTTTCAATGAGATTACCTCTCATTCTTCTGGACTCCAAGCGATACAGGCCCGACCTGTCCAACCTTTCATCATAACATATCCCCTTGAGTCCTGGAATCAGTCGAGCAAACCTTCTCTGAACTGATTCTAATGCAATGTTTTACTTCCTTCAGTCAGGAAATCAAAACTGCAGCCAGACCTGCTGAGTATTTCCAGCACTGTGTTTTCATTTCAGATTTACAGGCTCTGCAGTATTTTGATTTAATTTCCCTTGAACGAAATCCTGTTGACGCTACCTGATCACATGAACAGTTTCTCAGTGCAGTACTGTAACCTCCTTCATAATAGATTCTTGCATTTTCCCTATGGCAGATGTTAGGCTAACTGGCGTGTAGTTTCCTGTTTTCTGTCTCCCCCCTTCCTTGAAAAAGACGTTACATTGCAATTTTACAAGCAATGCATTCACTATTTCAGCAGCTACTTCTTTCAAGACCCTAGGATGCATCTTTTAGTTCTGATAGTTTGCTCTGTACCCTTTCCCTTGTGACTGTAACTGTTTTAAGTTTCTCCCTCCCTTTCACCTCCTGTATTTCTGGGATATTACCCGTGTCTTCTACAGTGAACCAGGCACAAAATATCTGTTTAACGCTTCCCTCATTTCCTTATTTCTTATTAATTCCCCGTATCCAATGTCTATAGGACCAATGCTAAATTTAGTTATTCTTTTATTTTAAATACCTGTAAAGATTCTTACTTTCCGTTTTTATATTTCCAGCTTGCTTTCTCTCATACTCTAATTTTTCCCTGTGTATTTTTTCTCGTCAATCTTTGCTGGTTTTTACATTATGTCCAATCCTCTGACGTAACAACAAACTCCCTAAAATGTTTTGGTTTTTTTCGTTAATTTGGTGCGATCCATAACTTTCTTAGTTTGCCCTGGATGGTGCCTGCTTCTCATTGAGTCTTTCCTTCTCACTGGAATATATCTTTGCTGAGTGTTATGAAATATCTCTCGAAGTGTCTGTCACTGCATCTCCACACTCCTCCCCTTTAACCTAATTTCCTAGTTCATTTTAGTGAGCTCTGCCTTCGGACCTTTGCAATTGTCTTTATGTATATTTCAAAAAAATCGTCTTAGACGTGCATTTCTCACCCTCAAACTGAGTGAAAAATTCAATTATGTTATGAACGCTGCTACCTAGAAACTCCGTTACAAACTAATCTTCCAAGCTAACTTCGCTGATCGGATTCGTCCAATCGTGACGTAGAATGACATCACCCAAGATTATTGCAGTACAGTTGGTCCAATACACACTGACGTGCAGTGTAACAGCTGTTACGAGGCCTATAACCAGCTCGCATAAGAGACTTCATAAGTTTTTTATTTCTTATCTCTACCCAAACTGATTCTTTCCCTTGATCTTTAGAACTAAGATCATCTCTCACAATTGTACTAATGTCTTCCTTAATTAACAGAGCGAACTCACCATCTTTTCCTAGCTTCCTGTCCTTTCAAACCGTCAAGTTCTCTTGGATATTGAGGTGCCAGCCTTGGGCACTCCGCAGCTTTGTCTCTTTAATGGTAATCAGATCATTTTTATTTCTTTTTTAGTTTGTACTGACAATCCATCCGTTTTGTTACAAATGCCAAAAGCGTTTAGGTATAAAGTCATTAGTTTGTCTTTTTACTCTTTATGCAAACTTTGGCGCTATCTGCTGGTGAACCCTTATGTTTGTACCCTCTGTCCCTTCGTGCTACAATCTGATTATTATCCTTATTGCTACCTTGCTCCATTGCCTTCTCCTTTCCCTTTATTTTGCCACATATTTCTTACATGACCTATCCTCCCACTGTTTATCTGAAACGCCCTCTCTTCTGCCTCGCTGTATGACTCACCAGAACGCTGGTCCCAGAACAATTCAGATGAAGACTGTCCTTACGGTGCAATACCCACTTTCCCCACTACTGCTGCCATTGCCCCAAGAATCGAAACCCGTTCTGCCCAATACAATCTTTGAGCCACGCCTTCAACTCTCTAATCTTATTTAACCCATGTCAAGGTGCTCGTGGCTTAGGAACCATTGTGGCTCTGTATTTTAATTTAGTCATTAGCTGTTCATGCACCCTATGCAGAAGCTCTTTCCTAGTTATATCTTTGTCGTTGGTACCTATGTGGACCACTACAACTGGATCCTCCCCTTCCCACTGCAATCTCCTCTCCATCCCTGAGCAGATATCCTAAAACCTGGCACCGGCCAGGAAACACAGCCTTCTGGACTCAACCGCTCATCTGCAGCGAGCTATGCCAATCCCCCTGACTACACTATTTCCTATTAACCCTACTTTCCTATTTATTCCCCTGCTTGAGTGTCTTCCTGCACCACGGTGCCATGGTACAGCAAACTGCTTTAAAAAAAAGTTATTCCTCACATCCCCTTTCATTTCTTTCCCAAAAGCTGGTCTATGTCCCGAGTCCTTCTACTATCAGGTTATGTGAACAGATTTTCCGTGCTTCACTTATCGCAACCTGTCATAATTTTGTACTCCTCCAACAAATCTCCCCTTAATCTTCTTTCTCCCAAGGGGAACAAACTCAGCTTTTCCAACCTAACATTGGAGCTAAAATCCCCCATCCCTGGAATTATTTTGGTAAATCTCCTTTGCACCCTCTCAAGGACCCTCATATCCCCCCTAAAATGTGGTGAAATGAACAGGGCGCAATACTGTAGTGGTGGCCTAAGCAGACCTTTGAAATACGCAACACAGCATCGATGGTGGAGCCCATCTCTTGGTCTGATACTCACAGCCACCAGATCAAATACTTGCACTGTGTGTACCTTAGAGGCTGGGATAGAGTTGCAATCTGCAGGTGGCGAGTCACCGAGCATGAGTGAGCTGAAGCCAGGCCAGGGGAAAGGACAGTTCATGTGTCAGCTCACTGGAGGGCGAGGTCACAAACGAGTTGTAGTACACAGAACTCAGATGTGAACATTGCTGGAGCAGCATGCAGGAGAATGCTGATGGACATGTACACTGAGATACTTTGTCCATTCACAGGCCTGTCAGACAGTCTGTTGTCACTGTCAAGGGACATGGAGCAGTCTGGATCCAACATGGCACAGGACATTGCACAGAGCTTGAAGCCCATTCTTTCCCCTGTGGAAGTGGTCACTAACTCCATGACATCACTAGTGGACCCAGCCGTGATAAAGTGTCTGGTGAACATTGTCTCAGCTTTCACTGCAGCACAGACAGCAGACACCCAACGTCTCAGTGCTGCAGTGGAAGCTCAGAATGAGTTCGCGATCCATGCTTGCTGCCATGCAGGATCAGACTGCTGTCATCATGGCTTAGGATCTCAGTGTTCAAAAGGGCTTTCAGGCTCTCACAGAAGTTCAGCAATCTGTGACCCGATAGATTACTGGGATTGCTGAGGAGTCGCCCCGTGCGAGTGGCAGTATCTCCGTGGAGCAGGAACACACTGTCCTTTCTCCCACTCCACCAGTGTTTGCTGTTACCCATCATCCAGCCCCGGCTGCTGCTGCCCATGTCGAGGTGGTGCAATCCGAATATGAGCCCTCAAGGCCCAGAGCTGCTCGAGGACGTCCTGCAAGGCCATCTACAGTCTCCCCCAGTGAAAGTCAGCAGCCTTCCGCCAGCCATGCTGCAGCCATTTGGGAAGCACTGTGTAAGAGCACGAGGCAAGTCGAGGGAACCCACAAGACAGGAACTAGTGGAATACACAAGGGCGAATAGTTCTGCTTTGTTTGTACAATTGTATGTGTTGCTGGATAAAAATGTTAATGGAAAGGTTTTTGTTGGTGTTTGTTATTGCGGGATGTCGACTAAGGGGACGCTGTGATGGGGCATTTTCGATGGGTGTAATCGTGGAGAATGGGGGATCCATGATGGGAAAGGGAAGTTGTCCCATGGGAACTGGAATCTTAACAGACACTCTCCAACGGTCTGCCTAGGTCAAAGGCATCCAGGAAATATAGAATCACAGAACGGTTAAAGCACAGAATGAGACAACATAACCCATCGTGTCTGTGCCTGCCGAAAAACGATCCATATATTCAAATACCATCCTCCAGCAGTTGGTCCGTAGCCCTGCAGATTACGACACTACTATGATATTAGGGTTGATCTAATGTAACAATTATCCAGAATATTTTACACAATATATTAGTTACCATGCATAATTCAACAATCAATCAGAATATGCCATGTATTAGGGATGTCTAATTTGTCCAAAAAAAGAAGAAACTGGAAAAGTTTACACTCTATATTAGTTACCATGTCTAATTTAACAATTGACCAGTATATCATACCCTTTGTATTCGTGATAACATCTAATTTAACAATCAACTGGAAAGTTTTACGCTCCATATTAGTTGTCATGTCTAATTTAACAATTAATCAGCAAATTATACCCTGTGTAACGGATGGCATATAATATAACAATTAACTGGAACATTTTAAACTCAAGGGGCAGAATTTTACCAGCCCCTCAACACCGCGGGCCCGGCGCCGGAGCCAGTAAAACGCCGCGGGAAGTGGCTCGCCACCACCCACGATATCGAGAAGGGCCCGCTGCTTATTACAGGCGGTGGTGTACCTCAGTGCGACTCCCCAGCCACATGGTGGTGGCACCACAATTAGCATATGATAAAACGTACTTACCTTTACTGATTATGTGGCCCGCCGCTTCTCCACTAAAACTTCGAGAATTTTGACAACCGGGAGGCTGTTACGTGCCGTCCCGTTCACGATTTGAAAAGCCTGCAGGTCCTCAGAGGCATACGTGGTCGCCAGTAATGTTAAGTTCTGTTATTCAGGTGTTTCACTCTGCAGAACTGAAGGGTGAAAGGAGGGGGCTTTTCAGGGGTCTAACTCTTAATTCTTAAAGGGAAGAGCGAAGGATGATACACTGGGGTCTCACTCTGCACTCGAGAAGAGAGGCGTTTAGGATTACTGGAGGGAAGGCTGTGCTGGCATGAAGCGAGGTACTGTGCACCATCCACCATTTAAAAGTGTACGCTCTGTGTTTGTGATGGGGCAATGACACACTAGGCACCCTATGTGTGGGGAGCCTGTCAGAAATGGCAGGAACATTAAGGTTTTATGGATGATGAGGGCAATCGATTCAGCTGGTAGGATCTTGATGTGGTCATACTGTGCCACTCTGAGTTCTAGCCAAGATGGGCAATGCCGTGGTACGCCACATATTTGATCCAGGAAAGCAGCTGATGTACCCATAACACCAATCCATGCCCTGTTCTGAACCTTCAAAAACATGCAGGGTTCAACTTTATTTATCACATGGAAATAGGTATGGCTCATCCTACATTGTGTGATCCTCTGCACGTGAGGATCCGTATGCGCGGGAGGCAATACCAACAGGCAGGACCGATCCACGTCGAGGCCCCAGATCGTGTGCAGCAGCCCCCAAGAAGAGCTCCCATTACATTTGCCGTGCATCAGCAGGCCTCACATGACATGCCATTGGATGTAGAGCAGCAGTGTCACAGGAAATTGTGCATATAGAGAGGGTGGTGACACATCTCTGTGCCCTGCTCAAGGATGACCAGCAGCACACGGCATCCAGTGGAAATCCCATGCCTTTGCTCCTCATAGCAACAGCGGTTATCAAGCCTGACGCCTCTGCAGCCTTTTCGGAGCTTACCAGAGACCTTTATGAGGTCACACAGTCAGCAGTGCACCGCTGCATCAGGGAGGTCACCAATGCCCTGCACCAGAGGGCCAGTGAGGATGTCCACTTCAGGACGGACTCTCACAGCTAGGCCCGCAGGACTATTGATTCGGCACCATTGCCTGAGAACCATAGGTTGTGATGTTAATAGTATGCACTCATGTAGCCATCAGGCCTCCCGACAGGCTACCAGCTGCAGACGTCAACATTAAAGGAACCCTCTCAATCTAGGTGAAGCTGGTATGTGAACACCGCAGATGCTTGCAGCGAATGTGTGACCGCTTCTCAGGCAGCTGCCATGACACCTGAGTCTTGACCCAGTCCCGGTTGTTACTGCTGTTCACTGAACTGGATCAGATGGAGGGGTGGCTTCTCGGAGATAAGGGCTATCCTTTGCCGACATGGCTCTGGAACATTTTACATTCCATATTGGCTCTCATGTCTAACAATTAACCAAAATATTATACCTTGTGTATTAGGGATGACATTTAATTTAACAATGAACTGGATTGCTTAACAGTCTCTATTGGTTATAATGCCTAATTTAACAACTAACCAGAAAATTCTATACCGTGTATTAGGTTTGGCATATAATTTAACAATTAAATGTATCATTTTATACTACATATTAGTTGTCGTGCCTAATTTAACAATTAACTAGACTGTCCTCTGTTTATTAGGGACGAGTCTAATTTATCAAAAAAATTGGAACGTTTTACACTCTGTATTAGTTATCATGCCTCATTTAGCAATTAACCAGAATACTATACCCTGTGTGTTAGCAATGACATCTAATTTAGCAATTAACTGTGACCTTTTACACTCCATCTTAGCCATCGTGTCTCATATAACAATTAATCAGAATATAAAATCATAGACACATCGAAAATAGGAGCAGGAGTCGCCCATTCGGCCCTATGAACCTGCTCCACCATTCATTATGATCATGGATGATCATCGAACTCAGTTGCCTGCTCCAGTGTATAACCTCACATTTATTCACATTATACTGCATCTGCCATGCATTGGCACACTCACTCAACTTGTCCAAGTCACCCTGAAGTCTCTCTGCATCCTCTTCACAACACACCCTCCCACCCAGTTTTGTGTCATCTGCAGATCTGGAGATATTACATTCAGTTCCCTTATCTAAATAATTAATATATATTGTGTATAGCTGGGGTCCTAGAACAGATCCCGGCGGTACTCCACTAGTCACTGCCTTCCATTCAGAAAAAGACCCAATTATCCCTAGTCTTTGTTTCCTGTCTGCCAACCAATTTCTATCCATCGAAATTGACTACCTCCAATCCCATGCACTTTAATTTTACATGCTAACCTCTTATGGGGGACTTTGTTGAAAGCCTTCTGAAAGAGAAAATAAACTACATCGACTGGCTGCCCCTCATCAACTCTACTAGTTACATCCTCGAAGAATTCGAGTAGATTTTTCAAGCATGATTTCCCTTTCGTAAATCCATCCTGACTCTGCCCGATTCTACCACTGTTCTCCAAGTGCTCTGACATAAAATCTTTGATAATGGACTCTAGAATTTTCCCCACGATGGACGTCAGGCTGACTGGTCTATAATTCCTTGCTTTCTCTCTACCTCCCTTTTTATGTATTGGAGTTAAATTAGCTACCTTCCAATCTGTAGGAACTGTTCCAGATCTACAGAATCTTGGGAGATGACCACCAATGCATCCATTATTTCCAGGGCCACTTCCTTACGTTCTCTGGGAGGCAGACCATCAGGCCCTGGGGATTTATCGGCCTTCAATCCCATCAATTTCCCAACATAATTTCTCTACTCATACTGATTTCCTTCAGTTCCTCTCTCACACGAAACCCTGTGTTCCCCAACATTTCTGGAATGATATTTCTGTTCACCTTTGTGAAGTAGAACCAAAGTATGCATTTAGTTGATCAAAAATTTATTTGTTCCCCATAATAAATTTCCCTGTTTATACCTTGTGCAATAGCGTGACATATAATTAAAAAATTAACTGGAACATTTTGCTCTCCATATTAGTTATCATGGCTAATTTAACAATTAACCAGAATAGTATACCCTGTGTGGTAGGGATGACATTGACTTTAACCATTAGCTGTAATGTTTTACACTCTGTTAGTTATGTCTAATTTAACTATTAACTAGACTATTACACCTTTGTATTACGGTTTACAACTAATTTAACAATTAACTGGAACATTTTAACACTCCATATTAGTTATCATGTCTAATTTAATAATTAACCAGAAAAGTCTATCCCGTGTATTCGAGATGGCATATAATGTAACAATTAAATGTAACATTTTTTGCTACATATTAATTGTCATGCCTAATAGCCCCTGTTTATTGGGAACGAGTCTAATGTATCAAAAACTGGAACGTTTTAAACTGTATTAGTTATCATGCCTAACTTAGCAATTAACCAGAATATATTTATGAAAAGTGGCAGATGGAGTTTAACCCTGAAAAGTGTGAGGTCGTCCATTTTGGAAGGACAAACATGAATGCAAAATACTGGGTTAACGGTAGGGTTCTTGGGCATGTGGAGGAGCAGAGAGACCTTGGGGTCTATGTGCATAGATCATTGAAAGTTGCAACTCAAGTGGATAGGGCTGTGAAGAAGGCATATGGGGTGTTAGCGTTCATTAGCAGAGGGATTGAATTTAAGAGCCGTGAGGTGATGATGCAGCTGTACAGGACCTTGGTAAGGCCTCATTTGGAGTACTGTGTGCAGTTCTGGTCGCCTCATTTTAGGAAGGATGTGGAAGCCTTGGAGAGGGTGCAGAGGAGATTTACCAGGATGTTGCCTGGAATGGAGAATAAGTCTTACGAGGAAAGGCTGAACATTCTAGGCCTCTTCTCATTAGAAAGGAGAAGGATGAGGGGTGACATGATAGAGGTTTATAAGATGATCAGGGGAATAGATAGGGTAGACAGTCAGAAACTTTTTCCCCGGGTGGAGCAAAGCGTTACAAGGGGTCATAAATTTAAGGTGAAGGGTGGGAGATATAAGGGGATGTCAGGGGAAGGTTCTTTACCCAGAGAGTGGTCGAGGCATGGAATGCCTTGCCCGGGGAAGTTGTTGAGTCAGAAACTTTAGGGACTTTCAAAAGGCTTTTGGATAGGTATATGGATAAAGGAGAATGATGGGGTATAGATTAAATTGTCCTTGACAGAGGACAAAGGATCGGCACAACATTGTGGGCCGAAGGGCCTGTTCTGTGCTGTATGTTCTATGTTCTATGTTCTATGTACACTGTGTGTTAGGAATGACATCTACTTTAACAATTAACTAACCTTTTACACTCCATATTATCTATCGTGTCTAATTTAACAATTAACCAGAAAGTTATAACCTGTTTATTAAGGATGACATATAATCTAACAATTAACTGGAACATTTTACACTCTGTATTAGTTATCGTGCCTAGTTTAAGAATTAACCATAATATTATACCCTGTGTATTTGGGATGACATTTAATTTAACAATGAACAGGAACGTTTTACACTCTGTTATTAATCATGCCCAATTTAACAACCAACCAAAATATTATCCCGTGTATTAGGGATGACATCTCATTAAACAATGAAAAGGAACGTTTTACACTCTACATTAGTTTTCCAGCCTTCTTTAGCAATTGACCATAATATTACACCCTCTTTATTGGAGATGACATCAAATTTAACAATTAACCAGATTATACCTGCATATTAGCGATGGCATCTAACTTAACAAATTACCAAAACATTTTACTGTAAATGTTATTTATTATGCCTAATTCAACAACGAACCAGAATACCCCTGTTTATTAGGGGTAGCTAATTTAACAATTAACTGGAACATTTTACAACCCATATTAGTTATCATGCTTAATTTATTAACCATAATATTATCCCCTGTGTATTAGGGATGACTTTATATAACAATCAAACAGAGCATTTTACTGTAAATGTTAGTTATCATTCCTAAATTAAGAATTAACAAGATTGTGCCCTGTGCATTTGGAACAAAACCTAAGTTCACAGTTAACTGGAACGTTTTAAACTCTATATTAGATATCATGCCTACTTTAACCATTACCTAGAATATTACCCTCTTTGTATTAAAGACGACATCTAATTTAACAATAAATTGCAATGTGTTACCCTCTATATTAGTTATCATGCATATTTGAACAATTAATATCCGTAAAAAAGCTTATGGGACTAAAATGTGATATATCTCCAGGACGTGATGGCTTATATCCTGGGGTTCTAAAAGAGATAGTTGCAGAGATATTCAATGCACTGGTTATGATTTTCCAAAATTCCCTGGATTCTGACACAGGCCCAGCAGATTGGAAGTTAACAAATGTAAAACCCCTGCTCAACAAAGGAGGGACAGAAGACACAGGAAGCCACAGGCCTGTTAGCCAAACGTCAGTCGTTGGGAAAATGCTGAAATCTATTATTAAGGAAGTCTTAGCCATGCACGTAAAAACGTACAGTGTGACTAGAACAAGTCAATGTGGTTTTACTAAAGAGAAATCCTGTTTGACAAATTTATTAGAGTTCCTCTAAGGATGTAACTAGTAGGGCTGTTAAAGGGGGACTGGTTTGATTTCCAAAAGGCGTTTTTAGTTTAGAGATACAGCACTGAAACAGGCCCTTCTGTCCACCGAGTCTATGCCGACCATCAACCACCCATTTATACTAATCCTACACTAATTCCAAATTCCGACTACATCCCCACCTGTCCCTCTATTTCCCTACCACCTGCCTATACTCGGGGCAATTGCTAATGGCCAATTTACCTATCAACCTGCAATTCTTTGGCATGTGGGAGGAAACGGGAGCACCCGGAGGAAACCCCACGCAGACACAGGGAGAACTTGCAAACTCCACACAGGCAGTACCCAGAATTGAACCCGGGTCGCTGTGAGGCTGTGGTGCTAACCACTGCGCCACTGTGCCGCCCCAAGGTTCTACACTTGAAGGTTAATGGGCAAGATAAGGGCTCATGGATTTGGAGGCAATATATTAGCATGGATAGAGGCTTGGCTAATTGATAGAAAGTAATGAGTCGGCATAAAAAGGGTCATTTTGGCTGGCAGTGAACACTGGAGTACCACAAGGATCAGTGCTGACACCTCAACTATTTAAAATCCGTATTAATGACTAAGACTATTGTATCGATGTTAGCTGATGATACAAAGGGAGGCAGAAATGAACACTGTGAGAAGAACACAGAAAGGCAGCAACGAGATACAGACAGGTTAAGTGAATGGACAACAAGCTGGCAGATGGACTCTCATGTGGGGAGGTGTGAAGTTATTCACTTTATTCATAAGAATAGAAAAGCAGGATATCTTTTAAATGTAAAAACAAATCTTCTAAATGTTGATGTTCAGAGAGATTTTGAGGTGCTGGTGCAAAGATCACAGACAGATGGCATGCTGGTACAGAAATCAGTTAGGGAGGTATGTGGCATGTTTGCCTTTATTGCAAGGGGATTGGAATGCCAGAAAAAACAGTTTTGCTACAATTGTACAGGGTTTTGGTGAGACCACACCTAGAATACTGTGTGCTGTTGTGGTCTCCATATTTAAATCATTGAAGGCAGTACAGTGAAGGTTCACTGGATTGGTCTCTGGGATGAGGCGTTGTCCTGTGATGAGACACTGAGTAAATTGGGTCTATCGTCTCCGGGGTTTAGACGAATGAGAGGTGACCTTATTGATACATACACGATTCTGAAGGGACTTGACAGGGTAGATAGTGAGAGGTCATTGCCCTGGCTGGGATAAGCAGATGATCATTTGGGACCGAGATGAAAATATGTATTTAAACTCAAAGCAATGTGAATCCTTTGAAATCTTTACACCAGAGAAATGTAGATGTTCCATCATTGAATGTATTTTAAGGCTAAGATGGACAGATTTTGGTGTCTCAAAGAATCAAGGGATATGGGAGCAGGCAGGAAACTGAAGAGCAAGATTAGCCATGATTATATTGAATGGTGGAGCAGGCTCGACGTGGCATATGGTCTATTCCTGCTCCTATTTCTTATCTTCGTGTCTAATATCATCCTTTCAACCTCCCTGTTACCTTCTCCAAGGTCATTACATCCTTATGAAAGTATGGTGCTGGGAATTATTCACAATACTCCAGCTGAGGACGGACCAGTGAAGTGTAAAGGTTTCGAACGAGATCCTTACTTTTTTAAAGGATTGCCTACATTTGCAAAACCAAATATCCGTAACGGTTTCTTAACTGCGATATCAACTTGCTCTGTTACATTCAAAGATTTGTCTCTATGCTCCCTAGGTACCTCTGCTCTTGGACCCCACTCAGAATAGCATCATCTAGATTCTACTGCAACAGCATGTGTTTTTCTAGATTTAGTTCATGGACTGTGAGTGTCACTGGCTAGGCCAGCATTTATTTCACGTCCCTCATTGCCCTTGAAAAGGTGGTGGTGAGCTGCCTTCTTGAACTGCTGCAGTTTGTGTGGTGTAGGGGCGCCCACAGTGCTATTTTACTGTAATAGTTAAAAACAACTGAATGGATTGCTCAGCCAATTTAGAGGGCAGGTCAGAGTCAAGCACATTGCTGTGGGTCTGGAGTCACATGTAGGCCAGACCAGGTAAGGACAGCAGATTTCCAGCACTGAAATGTATTAGTGAACCAGATGGGAGTTTACAACAATCTAGCAATTACCTGATCATTATTAATGAGTCGAGCTTTTTAAATTCAACATTCATTTAATTGAATTTAATTTCTTCCAGCTGCAATGGTGGGATTTGAACCGATGTCTCCACAGCATTCGTCCAGGACTCTGGATTACCAGCCCAGTAACATTAACATTATGCTGCCGTCCCCATATTGTTTCCACAAAGTAGTTCACTTCACACATATCCAAATTAAATTGTATCTCCCATGCTCCTGTCTATTTCACCAGTCTGCCTCCGTCACATTTCAGTCTGTTACTGTCTTACTCACTATTCACTACATTGTTAACTGTTGTATCACCTGCAGTCATCAAAATTATGTTCCATATACCAAAGTCCAATTATATATAAGAACATATAAAGGTGGAGATTTTCCTGCAGATATATAAAACCCTGTCTATATCACATTTGGAGGACTGTGTACAGCTCCAGGTAGCGCATCTTAGAAAAGATATATTGGCTATTGAAGGGGAGTAACACAGAATCACCAGAATCATATGAGGGCACCAGGGGTTAAATTGTGTGGTAAGGTTATATAAACTAGGCTTGTATTCTCTGGAATATGGCTGCTTCTGGCGGGCAGCCATAAATTCGGGGCTAAAGTGTGGCGAGTCGAAGAGACTTAGCAGTTGGCAGGAAAAAAGACAGAAGCGCAAGGGGAGAGCCAACTGTGTAACAGCCACGACAAAAAAAAAAAATCTGCAGCACCTGTGCAAGAGCCTGTCACTCCGGAATTGGCCTTTATAGCCACTCCAGGCGCTGCTTCACAAACCACTGACCATCTCCAGGCGCTTACACATTGTCTCTCGAGATAAGGAGCCCAAAGAAGGTTATATAAACAAGGCTTGTATTCTCTGGAATATAGCAGGTTCAGAGATGATTCCAACTGAGTGAGGGTTTTAGGACTCTGAAAAGTATCGAGAAGGGAGATAGAAAGTTTATTTTCTAGTCGGGGAATCAAGGACAAGGGGATGTGATCTTAAAATCAGAACTAGACTGCAAAGGAGAGAAAATAAGGGAAGGGAGTTAGAAGACAATTCAACCAGGATCATCGTGAATAGTGGAGTATAATCGAGGGTATAACAGCCCTATCCCGTTCCTATGTTCCTACCTGCACGTTATACCCAATATCAGTATCGACCTCTCCCAGTGTAGGTAAAATAAAAAGCTTCATCTACATTACCCTAACAGTGAGCTCCCACTTTATACCTGGTGTCAGTAACGAGCACTCCCAGTGTAGGTAGAATACAGAGCTCCCTCTACATTACCCTGAGAGTGAGCCCCCACTTTATACCCTGTGTGAGTGTCGAGCACTCCCAGTGTAGGTAAAATAAAGAACTCCCTCTACATTACCCTGACAGTGAATCCACATTTATAACCAGTATCAGTATCAAGCTCTCCCAGTGTAGGCACAATGCAGAGCTCCCACTATATTACCATGACAGTGAATCCCCAATTTATACCCCGTGTCAGCATCGTGTATTCCCAGTGTAGGTACAATACAGAGCTCCCTCTACATTACCCTGACAGTGAACCCCATTATATACCCAGTGTCTGTATCAAGCACTCCCAGTGTAGGTACAATGTAGATCTCCCTCTACATTGCCAAAACAGTGAACCCCACGATATACCCAGTGTCAGTATCGAGCACTCCAAGTGTAGGTACAATACAGAGCTCCCTCTACATTACCCTGACAGCGAACCCCATTATATACCCAGTGCCAGTATCAAGCAATTCCAGGGTAGGTATAATACAGAGCTCCCTCTGCATTACGCTGACAGTGAACTCCCAATTTATACCCAGTGTCAGTATTGACCACTCCCAGTATAGGGAAATGTAGAGTGAGCTCTGTATTATAGCGACCATTACCATTGATCCTCATTCCCCCTGCTCGTTCTGCTGGGAAAGTTAAGATCAGCGGTCAAATGCTATTTAAAATAATGAAACCGGAGGTCAGTGACCCTTTAACAAATTATCCTTGGTCCATGACTATTAACACCCACAATGACCAGAATCAGTGACCCGCTACCCACAATCCCGTTTCCAGTCCGGTCACCTCAGTGATGAGCTGTTTTGACCAATCAGCTGCCTGTGTGTCTGTGATATACCCACTGTCTTCTCAGTAGCTGGATATTCCTAGGTCCAGCTCCCTGACATCACCAGAGCGCTCAGAGCACGGACTAAGGAAGGGACAATCAAAAGAGAGTAGCGACAGAATCAAGATCCATCAGAGGCCTATGCAGAAAGAGACGTTTAACACAGGTATGATACTGAGTACCACACACAGAAACAGGAAGATACCAGGCCCCATCCCCGGCCTGTGCTGAGTGAGCTGCTCCCAGCCAGTGAGTTACTGAGCCCGACGCAGAGCACAGGAAAATCCCAGGCTCCATTCCTGACTTGTGATAATGAGATATTTTTCAAAGGTATGGGTAGTGAGCTCCTCACATACAGCACAGAAAGATTCCAGGCACGATAAACAACCTGTGCTGAGTCACTGTTATGGGTACTGAGCTCCATCAACAGAGGACAGGATGATCCCAGGCTCCATCCCCAGCCTATGCTGAGTAAGCTGCTCACCAAAAGTGTAGTACTGAGCTGCACACACGGCGCACAGGATGATCCCAGGCCCCATCCTCCGTCTGTGCTTACTCTACCCCCTGTTCACTGTGGGTGATTTGATCTCACTGTGGTGTGTATGAAGACTCGATTTATCCATCTCCTTTGTCACTGTCCGTCTGTTGGCCATCTTCAATGTATTTGATATGGGAATGGGGCAGAACAATCTGCTCACTCAGGTACACCCAGACTGACTGCGAAAGAGAGAGGAGGGAATTAGATGAACATAATTAAAGGTTCATATCCAGTATGGTATCGAGCTCCAGGCAGAGATCAGGAAGATCCCAGGCTCTATCCTTAACCTGTGCTGAATGAGTACCCCCTAACCTAGCACATGCAAACTGACTCAGGTTAAGAGCTCAGAATAAAACAGCTGAATCTTAGACGGCCTAACAGAAACAGTGATACTGTGGGATAAATAGTTACACAGTTACAGACTGTTCAGAAACACTCACTCACTAGTTTATTAGAATAAGGTAGAACTCAGCTTCAATGCACAAGACCACCAAATCTGACCACATTTTCTGTGAGAAATTATGAATTTAGGTTGTCATGGAGTGAGCAGTTCATTGGACGCTGGATTTCCACACAAAGAAAACCTGCTCTGAGACTCTCTGCTTACATTATCCTATTACTGCCAGTCAATTAAACACAGCAGTATCGATGGAAAACAATATATTTAAGTATGATATAAATAAATAGAAATATGAAGGAGGGACAGACCAAACGATCCAATAATGCAATCTCTGTCACTTCAAACATCAAACTGTCCGATCGGAGAAGCCTAAGAGATTGAGACACAGACAGGTAAACTGACTTGTTTAACTGCATGGGTCAGGTTCAATGATGAAAATTCAATTCACTGCAGTGGGGAACAAATTTCTGCTTCTCAAAAAAAATGTTTTTTAAAATTAATGTCTCAGAAAATTAGAACTTATTCCAAATTCATTCTTCACAAATCTGAACACGGGACAATTATAATGCGCAAGAGTTAGTGGTTGCAGGGAGAGCCCTTTCTACTGGAACAGCCCCAGATCAGGACCACGTACATACAGATAGAGAAACAGATTAACATCAACGTACCTGCGGCTCAAAGGGATTCCACAAATCACAGAAATGGAAATCAGATCGCCACAAATAAGGAATCGTCCACAAAACAAATCGAGAGAATTCCCCATCTCAGGTTATGAGGGAGTGTCCATAAAAGACTTACTTTGAGATAAAAGCAAATACAGACTTATTTAAATGCTAATAGTTGTTCACAATTCTTTGGAGAATCATCCATAAAAACAATAAAGAAATGATCAGATCAACTCTGGAAAAATAGCTATCCAATTATTAAAGAAATAACCAATGATTTACAGAACAATAACTGTCCAATTATTAAAGGACTGACCGGAAATCACCTACAGAACAATCACTATCCAGTTATTAAAGGACTGACCATAAATCACCGACAGAACAATCACTGTCCAATTATTAAAGGAGTGATGGTAAATCACCTACGGAACAATCACTACCCAATTATTAAAGGTCTGACCATAATTCATCTACAAAACAATCACGATCCATTTATTAAAGGACTGACCACAAATCACCTACAGAACATTCTCCATCCCAGTCCATAAATCTCCTCTGAAACAATTTCGAGTTATATATTAAGGGAACAATGATAAATCTTGCTTGGAGCAGTATCTGCCCCTGTGCTGTTCCCACTTTTTTGTTAGATTCATTCTTGGGATGTGGACGTCGCTGTCTATGCTCGCATTTATTGCCCATTCCGAATTGCCCTTCATAAGGTGGTGGTCAGCTACCATCTTGAACCGCTGTCCATGTGAGGTAGTTACATGCATAGTGCTGTTAGGAAGGGAGTTCCAGTATGTTTACCCAGCGACAGTGAAGGAAAGGCGATGTAGTTCCAAGTCAGGAAGCTGTGTGACTTGGACAGGAACTTGAAGCTGGTGATGTTCCCATGCATCTACTGCCCTTGTCCTTCGGGGTGGTAGAGGTCGCGGGTTTGGAAGGTGCTGTCTAAGGAGCCCTGGTGTGCTGCTGCAGTGCATCTTGTAGATGGTACACACTGCTGCCACTGTGCGTCGGTGGTGGAGGGAGTGAATGTTTGTAGATGGGTTGCCAATCAAGCGGGCCACTTTGTCCTGGATTGTGTCAAACCTCTTGAGTGCTTTTGGAGCTGCACCAATCCAGGCAAGTGGAGAGTTTTCCATCACACTCCTGACTTGTGCCTTGTAGATAGTGGACAGGTTTTGGGGAGTCAGGAGGTTAGTTACTCACCGCAGGATTCCAAGCCTCTGACCTACTCTTGCAGCCACGCTATTTATATTGCTACTCCAGTTCAGTTTCTGGTAATTGGTAGCCCCCAGGATGTTGATAGTGGGGGATTCAGCGATGGTAATGCCGTTGAATGTCAAGGGGGGATTGTTAGATTATCTCTTGTTGGATATGGTCATCGTCTGACACTTGTGTGGCACAAATGGTACTTGCCACTTATCCTCCCAAGGCTGGATATTGTCCAGGTCTTTCTGCATTTCTACACAGACTGCTTCAGTAGTTGCGGAGTCCTGAATGGTGCTGAACATTGTGCATTCATCAGTGAACATCCCCACTTCTGACCTTATGATTGAAGGAAGGCCATTGATGAAGCAGCTGCAGATGGTTGGGCTTAGGACACTACCCTGAGGAACTCCTGCACTGATGTCCTGGAGCTCAGATAATTGACTTCCAACAACAACAGCCATCTTCCTTTACACGAGGTATGACTCCAAACAGCAGCCGGTATTCACCCTATTCCCATTGACTTCAGTTTTGCTTGGGCTCCTTGATGCTATACTCGGTCAAATGCTGCCTTGATATCAAGGGATGAAACTCTCACCTCACCTCTTGAGCTCAGCTCATTTGTCCATATCTGAACCAAGGCTGTAATGCGGACAGGTGCTGAGTGGCCCTGCTGGAACCCAAACTGAGTATCGGTCTGCAGGTTATTGCTAAGCAGGTGCTGCTTGATGGCATTGTTGATGACATCTTCCATTACTTTACTGATGAGTGAGAGTTGACTGATGGGGCGGTCATTGGTCGGGTTGGATTTGTCCTGCTTTTTGCTTACAGGACATACCTGGGCAATTTTCCACATTTCCTGGTAGATGCCAATGTTGTAGCTGTACTGGAACAGCTTGGCTAGGGTCACGGCAATTTCTGCAGCACAGGTGCTCAGTACTATTGCCAGAATATTGTTAGGGCCCATAGCCTTTGAAATATCCAGTGCCTTCAGTCGTTTCTTGATATCATGCGGGGTGAATCTAATTGGCTGAAGTCTGGCATCTGTGATTCTGGGGAACTCAGGAGGAGGCCGAGAGGGCCTATCAACCCGTAACTTCTGGCTGAATATTGTTACAAATGCTTCAGCCTTATCTTTTGCAGTGACGTGCTGTGTTCCCCCAACATTGAAGATGGGGATATTTGTGGAGCCACCTCCTCCAGTTAGTTGTTTAATTGTCCACCACCATTTACGGCTGGATGTGGAAGGACTTCATGTTGCTTTCGCAGTTTGGCACACAGATAGTCCTGTTTTGTAGCTTCAACAGGTTGACACCTCATTTTGAGGTATGCCTGGTGCTGCTCCTGGCATGCTCTTCTGCACTTTTCATTGAACCAGGGTTGCTCCCCTGACTTAATGGTAATGGTCGTATGGCGTAAATGCCAGGCCATGAGGTTACACATTATAAATGAGTACACTTCTGCTGCTGCTGATGGCCCACAGTGCCTCATGGCTGCCCAGTTTAGCCTTGATAGATCTGTTCGAAATCTATGCCATTTAGCACGGTGACAGTGCCACACAACATAATGGACGCTACCCTAAATGTGAAGGCAGGGCTTCGACTCCACAAGTACTATGCGGTGGTCACTCGTCCCAATACTGACATGGACAGATGCATTTGCGGCAGGCAGATTGGTGAGGACGAGGTCCAGTATGTTTTTCCCACGTGTTGAGTCCCTCACCACCTGCTGCAGACCCAGTCTAGCAGCTAAGTCCTTTCGGACTCGACCAGCCCAGTCAGTAATGTTGCTACTGAGCTACTTTGGCGATGGGCATTGAAGCCCCCCCACCCAGAGTATATTTTATGCCCTTGCTGCCCTCAGTGCTTCCTCCATGGTGAACACCATGAGGAGTACTGACTCAACAGCTGTGGGCGGTAGATGGTAATAAGCAGGAGGTTTCTTTGCCCATATCTGACCTGATGCCATGAGAGTGCTATTGGTAAGTCCTTGGATAGACATTCTAACACTTGGCGTTTACTTACATGATGGGGTCTGTTAAAGAGGACAGCCACTTCCCAAAGTGTAGTACATAATTTCTGAAAGGACACACTAACATTTGGAGATGTATACCAAATATTCACAGTTAAAGAGGACAGGTGTATCAAGAGTGCATTAAATCAGCCGTGAAATGGTAATTTTAACAATTTGGTTTTAAGTGCTAAATCACCAATTTAAAGGAGGACTGCCGCATCCCAGAGTGCAGTAGATCAGTTCTGAGAGGAATGTTGCAATATTTGGAATGTAATTACTAAATGAACACAGTTAAAGCGAACATCAACATCCCACAGTGCACTGGATCAGTACTGAGAGATACAGTCTTAGCTTTGCAGCTTAATTACTTAATGGTTACAATTTAAGAGGGCAGCCTCATTGCAGCATGCAATGGAGCTGCTCTGAGAGCGACTCACTAACACTTGGAATTCAATTACTGAATGGTCACGTTTAAAGAGAACTGCCATATCCCAGAGTGGAGTAGATCTGTCCTGAGAGGGACAGTCTAACATTTGGAATTTAGTTACTGAGTAGTCACTGTTTGAAGAGAACTACCACATCCCAGAGTGCAGTATATCAGTTCTAAATGGGACGCTCTAATATTTGGATCTAAGTTAGTGAGTAGACGCAGTTACAGAGGACAGTGGCATACAAGAGTGTTGTGAAAACAGAGACACCAGCAGTTGAAATTTAATAACATGATGGTCAGAGTTAAAGAGGGCAGCTAAATCCCAGCATGTAGTAGATCAATCCTGAGAGATATTTATGGCATTTTAAGTTTAGTTACTGAATGGGTACTGTTAAAGTGGACAGATTCACTCCAGGATGCAGTAGAGCAGCTTTGAGAGTCACTCTAACATTTAGAATATAATTAATAAATAGTCACAGTTAAAACACACGCCTGGGACATCCTAGAGAGCAGCAGTTCAGTCCTGAAAGAGACACTGTAACATTTTGAATGTAATTACTGAATGGTGGCAGTAAAAGATGGCAAATACATCCCAGAGTGCATTAGAAAAGGGAGAGTTTCGATCATTTGCACTGTATTTCTCACAAGCTTCTAATTTTACGAGTTAATTTCTATGGAGTAAACAACATTAAAACAAACAAAAGACAAACCCACACACAAGGAGACGAATAGGCGCAGTTAATGTTAAATTCTCAAGGTCAGCGAACCGGCTCATCCCTGTCTCTTCAGGTTAACGGTATTTTCGTTCTCCAACTCTTGTCACCCGCATCTTTCTCTAGGGCCAGATCAGCGGGTGTACGCAGGAGCCCCGAAAACGTGCCTGTTGGGTCAATTTGGTAATTTAGTTACAGCCCCAGTCATCTCTGTCCCATATCTTGTCACCGTATTTTACTCACTTCCCATGTGTGAGAGTTAACTTCCTATACTCAATGGGATCAGGTATTGGGCCCAGCCGACGATGCCAGATTCCTAAATTTACTGGATTTTCCACTTATCTACTTTTCAACTTCCCTTCGCAGAATTACTCACTTCTCATGTGTGAGATTTAACTTACTCAATTTTAGAACTTTTCTGATCAGGTTTCATCCAATTCTTCCTTGACCACTGTGGCCCCCCTCTCCCAGTTATCTGGCCTTCACGTGGGGCCCAGTCGCCCTCTTAGTTCCGGCTCAAGCTGCGTGATTGAGACACTGGGGTCGCAGAAAAGTTGACTTACCCCTGATCCTGTCGATTAGTTTTTTCACTCGGTTCTTTTGGATCCCGTGAACTCAGGGATCCTGCCGACTACACAAAACTATTGGAGAAAATCCAGATTGTGCCCAATTGTTGAACAAATTCTCTGGACTCAGACGTTGAGAACAAACACTTTATTTTTGATATCATGGGGGAGCAGCACTGGATCGCCTTTAGGTAAGGTGTGCTCCCCCATGATATCAAAAATAAAGTGTTTGTTCTCAACGTCTGAGTCCGGAGAATTTGTTCAACAATTGGGCACAATCTTGAGTTTCTCCAACAGTCATCTGTCTGCAGTGACAGTTCAGGGGATTGTTTGTCCATGGAACGAGTCACCACACAATCAGTGAGAATGCCAGGGACCTTCTCCTGTAACTGCTCTGTCTCCCTGACAACATTTGGTCTCTCCAGAGCTACTGGGGAAGCTGCCACCTTTTCCCCTGTCAGATCATTACCCAGGAGCTGATCGACCCCTCCACCGGTAAACTAGGTACAATCCCCATGGTTACCAGTCTTTAAACTGGGTCACATTCCAAGTGCAGTCGATATACAGGTATGGTCATATATCATCTTCCGATACCATTCACTAACACTCTAGCATTCACTGCACTCTCTCGGGTAAAGGTCTTTTCCCAGCAGAAGGGTTTGTTTGGCCCCTGTTTCCCTCAGTATGACTATGGGTTTGCTTGTCCCACTCGAGGGGTATGGGGTCACTTTTCCTTGGAATACAAATTCCTGTAACTCTCTGGGATTTTGTTAAGTTTTCCTGCACTCTCTGTGGTGGGGTTACTGTGTCTGACTGTTACAGTTAAAGGCACAGCCTGACCTGCTGTGCTTTCCATCAGGGCCCGTTTTCCAGCACTGATCTGGTGGACTCTGATTAATCCTACAGGTTTTCCCCGTCACTTCCATTAGTCAACTCGATGGTGACCTGCCTTATTACTGTGGAAACACGCAGATCTTCAGCCATTACTCCTGCTCTCAGCACCTATTTGGCCTGAGGATGGACCCTTGTGTGTCCCGCTTCTTGCCCATGACTGCTCGGGCTCCGATCTCCCTTCCACCTTTTATTCTCGGATCTTTGGGGTGACGAGAAAAGGGTTTTCCTCTGGGGTTAAGGCTTTGTGTACATGGGAAAATTCATCAGCCAGAATACCTTTGAACCTTCTGTCCCTCTATGTGGGTTTTACTGGAAGGGGGGCGAGTTTGTGAACTCCTCGAGAGGGATCACCGCTCTGAGGGTTTCATATGTGGGCTCTATCTTGAGCGCTCATATCACTGGCCAAAAACAAACACAAAAATGGACTGTAAAATCTTCTATAGATACGTGAAAAGGAAACGTTTAGCTAAGACAAATGTGGGTCCATTACAGGCAGTGTCAGGAGAATTTATAATGGGGAATAGAGAAATGGCAGAGAAGCTAAATGATTACTTTGTGTCTGTCTTCACTGAGGAAGATACAAGAAATCTCCCAGAACAAGAGATCCAAGGGATTCGGGTGAATGAGGAAATGGATTTAATTAGTATAAGTAAGAAGGTTGTCTTGGAGAAATTAATGGAGCTGAAGGTTGACAAGTCCCCAGGACCTGATATTTTACATCCCAGAGTGTTGAAAGAGGTAGCTTTGGAAATAGTGGATGCATTGGTGAATATCTTTCAATATTCTGTAGATTCTGGAACTGTTCCTGTAGATTAGAAGATAGAAAATGTCTCCCCAGTATTTAGAATGGAGGGAGATAGAAAACAGGGCACTACAGACATGTTCGCCTTACATCAGTCGCTGGGAACAAGCTATACTCTATTCTAAAGAATGTGATAAATGGATCTGGTTAGGCAGAGTCAACATGGATATATAAATGGGGAACAATGTTTGACGAACCTGTTGGAGTTATTTGAGGATGTTGCGCACAGATTTGATAAAGGGGAGTCGGTGAACGTGGTATACTTGGATTTTCAGAAAGCTTTTGATAAAGTCCCCAACAGGTGGTTGGTTAGTAAAATTGAAGCACATGGGATAGGAGATAATGTACTGGCATGGATTAAGGATTAGCTAACAGGCAGAAAGCAGAGAGTAGGAATAAATGAGTCATTCTTGCCTTGGCAGGCTGTGACTAGTGGGGTACTGCAGGGATCAGTGCTTGGGACCCGGCACTTCACAATATGTATCAATGACTTGGATGTGGGGACCAATGTAATATCTCCAGGTTTTCAGATGCCAGTAAACTAGATGGGAATGAGTGTTGCGAGGAAGATGCAAAGCGGCTTCAAGGGGATTTGGACAGACTTCGTGAGTGGGCAAGAACATGGCAGTTGAAATATAATGTGGAAAGATGTGAGGTTATCCACTTCGGTAGCAGGAACAGATGTGCAGAGCATTTCTTAAACGGTAAGAGAGTAGAAAGTGTAGTTGTACGCAGGGACCTGGAGGTCCTCGTCAATAAGTCACTGAAAACAAACATGCAGGTGCAGAAAGCAATTAGGAAGACTAATGGTATGTTAGCCTTTATTGAAGTGGATTTGAGTGCAGTAGTAGTGACGTTTTGCTGCAATTGTATGGAACCTTGGTTAGACTGCCCCTGGAGTAATGTGTGCAGTTTTGGTCCCCTTACCTTAGGAAGGATTTTATGATCATAGAGGGAGTCCAATGACGGTTCATCAGACTTGTTCCCGAGATGGCAGGACCATCCCATGAAGAGAGATTGGGGAAACTGGGCCTGTATTGTCTAGAGTTTCGAAGAATGAGAGGTGATCTCATTGAAACCTACAAAATACTGAAAGTGATAGACAGGGTAGATGCAGCTAACATGTTTACCCTGGTTGGGGTATCCTGAACCAGGGGAAACAATTTCAAAATAAGTGGAAATCCACTTAGGACAGAGATGAGGAGACATGCCTTTTCTCAGAGGGTTGTGAATCTTTTGAATTCTCTACCCCAGAGGGCTGTGGAAGCTCAGTATTTGAGTATGTTTAAAGCAGAGATTAACAGACTTCTAAATGGAGTCATAGAGTCGTACAGCAAAGAAACAGGCCCTTCGGCCCACCGCGTCTGGGCTGACTATAATGCCGATCCATACTAATCCCAACTGCTTGCATTAATTCCATATCCCTCTATGCCTTGTTCATTCAAGTACCTGTCCAGATGCGTCTTAAATGTCGCTACTGTTCCTGCCTCCACCACCTCCTCAGGCAGATCATTCCAAATACCCACTATTCCTTGTGTGAAACATTTACCCCTTTGATCCCTTTAGACCTCCTCCCTCTCACCTTAAATCTACGCCCTCTAGTTTTATTCACCACAACCATGGGAAACAGACTCTGGCTATCTACCATATCTATGCCTCCCTTAATTTTATATACCTCTATCATGTCTCCTCTCAGCCTCCTTCACTGCAGGGAAATCAGACCCAGCCTATCCAGTCTCTCTTTATAACTCAAGCCCTTCAAACCAGGCAATATCCTTGCGAATCTTTTCTGCACCCTCTCTAGCTTAATCACATCTTTTGTGTAGAGTGACGACCAGAACTGCCCACAATACTCCAAATGCGGTCTAACCAATGTTATGTACAAATGTAACATGATGTCCCAATTGGTGTACTCAGTGCCTTGGCCTAAATACCAGTGACATAACGGGAAATGGGGATTGTGTCGGAAAAAGGCATTGAAGTGGATGATCAGCTATTATTATATTGAATGGTGGAACAGGCTCGATGTCCTACTGCTGCTCCTATGTTCCAATGTTCCGAAATTGCTTAACTCTTTCACACGCCAGGTAGGTTTGGTCAAGCTGCTTTCCAAAGATTCTGAATTTCTGCTGGTCCAGCTCCAGTACTATCTCATATAGGCCCAGGATAGCATTTTCAGTCCTCTCATAATCTGATGAACTTTCATCATTCCTGTCATTTTGTTTTGTAAAACCAGTGTCCAGTTCTCTGACGGTCATTGCAGTTGCTTTGAAAATGTTTTGAAAGGAAAGAAAAGTGCTGCCACATCCTCCTCATTGAACTTTAGAATGAACTGTGAGAACTTTAAGAGATCGGCACATGGTCCTGAGCTAGGGGCAGCTCCCTCACTAGCTGTGCCTTCACTGGGTGTACTGAGTCTTCATCTAGATGTTTGAGCCGCCATAAGTCCCTTTCCTCCTTCTCCTTCTGGAACACTCTTGCGTTTTCCTTTTCTTGACACTCACTCTGCTCTTTCTCGCTCTCTCTGGAATTCTAATTCTAGTCCTTTCTGTTCTGGTTTTACCTTAGCTAACATTACTCTATCTGTTCGTGATTCTAACCCTGTTTGAGCCTTCAGCTTCAAGTGAGAAATGGTTGGTCTCAAGTCTTACGATTACGCATTCCCTAGCTTTTGGACGGAGTGAAATCCCTAACCTTCCGGCTACATTACTCAACTTTTCAGCAGACAGGGCGTTTAACCTATACCAAGTTACTTCAATCTGTATGTAACTCCTTTATTGGCAATATAACTCCTTTATTCAAAAAGGGAGGGAGACAGAAAACAGGAAACTACAGGCCAGTTAGCTACACATTTGTCTTGGGGAAAAATTTAGAAGATATTATTAGGCATGGTATAGCCGGCACTCAGAACAAATCGCGGTAATCAGGCAGAATCAACATGGATTTATGAAAGTTAAAACATGTTTAATCAGTTTGTTGGATTACTTTGATGGAGTTACATGTGCTGTGGATGAAGGGGAACCGGTGGATGTACTGTACTTAGATTTCTATAAGGCATTTGATCAGATGCCACATCAAAGTTTATCGCAGAAAATAAAAGCTCATGGTGTCGGGGGGAAAATATTGGTATGGAAAGAAGATTGACTAGCTAACAGGAAACCGAGTGTCAGCATAAATGGGTAATTTTCTGGTTGGCAAGATGAAACGAGTGGTGTACCACAGGGATCTTCAACTTTTTACAATTTATATAAATTAATTGGATGAAGGGACCGAATTGCTATATTTTCCCATGACACAAAGATATGTAGGAAACTAAGTTGTGAACAGGACATAGGGGACTGCAAAGGAATATAGATAGGTTAAGTGAGTGGGCAAAGACCTGGAAAATGGAGTATACTGCAGGAAAGTGTGAAATTGTCCACTTTGGCAGGAAGAATAAAAAAGAAGCCTGTTATCTAAATGGTGAGAGATTGCAGTGCTCTGAGATGCAGAGGGATCTGGGTGTCCAAGTGCATGAATCACAAAAGGCTAGTAAGCAGGTCCAGCACGTAATTGGAAAACTAATAGAATGTTATTGTTTACTGCAAGAGAAATTGAATAGCAAAGTATGGAGGTCATGCTTCAGTGTTACAGGGCATTGGTGAGACCACATCTGGAGTATTGTGTACAGTATTGGTCTCCTTGTTAATGGAATAATGTAACTGTATTGGGGGCAGTACAGAGAAGGCTATTTAGCCTGATACCTGGAATGGGCGCGCCGTCTTATGTGGGAATATTGGACAGGCTGGGCTTGTATCCGCTGGACTTTAGAAGAGTAAGAGGCGACTTGATTGAAACATATAGGACTCTGAGGGGTCTTGACGGGGTGGATGTGGAAAGGATGTTTCCCATTGTGGGAGAATCTAGAATTAGGGGTCCCTATTTAAAAATAAGGGGGTCACCCATTTAACACACAGATGAGGAGATTTTTTTCCTGTGAGGGTCGTGTGTTTTTGGAAATCTCTTCCTCAAAAGGCGCTGGAAGCAGAGTCTTTGAATATTTGTAAGGCAGAGGTAGATAGATTATTGATAAGCAAGGGGGTGAAAGGTTATCGGGGGCAGGTGGAAATGTGAATTCGAGTATACAATCAGATTAGTCATGACCTTATTGAATGGCAGAGCAGGCTTGAGGGGCCGAGTGGCCTACTCGTGATCCTAATTCATCTGTTCATATTTTCATGAGCTGTGGCTCAGGATGGTACTGTCTCCGAATGTGAACTTTTTAGTGCTGTAGCAGCGAAAGCCACAATAAAACCTACATTGAAATCTTCATTTTTTTTTCTGGGAATCAATTGTTTTACCTACTTCTAATTTCTCGTTTGTCATTGGGTTACAATCAATTTCTGTTACAGCCATGTGAGGAGGGGTCCCAGATCCCCTCTTGTCCGATCTCTCATTTGACCACAATAGGGTTTATTTTTTTTCTGCATTGGACGTGCTGACCACCTCAGTGAGTATTTTACCTTATACCTTTATTGTGCTCATGTAAGAACCAGTCATACAGGTTTTCTTGAGATTAAACAAGAGGTGAGTTTATTATACTTAACAATCTAAACTGGATCTGAATAAAATAATAAACATGTACGCTACTCATTCACGCACACACTCACATGAGAATCACACAGAAATAAATTAGAGTGAGAAATACATTGGTGTTGGATGAGAGTCCATGATAAAGAAAAAAACATATACAGTCTGTGAGGTTGGATAATTCTGTGGTCTGCGCCTTTGTCACCCTTACTTATAAGTTTCATGCCATCTGCAGGAGTTGAAATTGTTTATTTTTACATTTACGTCGATATCATGCATCTATCTATATGTCAGGAACAGCACTGGTTCTAATACTGACCCCTGAGAAACATCACTGTATATTCTCCACCCCCAGAATAAACAATGTCTGTTCACCACTTCTCTCTGCTTTCTGTCCCTGAGTCAATGTCATATCCACACTATCACTGTCACATTAATCCATGTCTTCCATTTTTCGGAACAAGTCTATGAAATGTCATTTGATCACAGGCCTTTTGAAAGTTCATATACATAACACGAAACACGCTGACCTCATCAACACTCACAGTTATGTCATCAACTAACTTGATCAAGATTATCAGACATGATTGGTTATCAAGCTATCCATCCTGTTTGTCATTTATTATCAGATGTGTTTCCAAGAAAGATATATTTTTGAGCTGGGTTATGGCCTCTAGAAATTTCCAATCGCCGACATTAGACTGATTGGTCAGAAGTTACAGGGTTTATCCCATCTCTTTTTTTTTAAACAGGGTGTATCATTTACAGTACTCCACTCCCCTGTCACTACTCCCATAGCCAAGGAGGAGTGAAAGCTTCTGGCCGGTGACTCTACCACTCCTTCCCTTAACAAACCTCATACATAACATCCAGTCTGGGTAAATGTTCTACTTTATTTTGGAACACTAAATGTTGGTTTGACAGGGGTTAACTGAATCTGTTTGTTCAGTGTGTGTAATTAATGTCAGTCTCCATGCACCCTAATTGAGTCATTGGAGAGTTTTCCACTTCCATTAATAAGGGATTTCTTTCAATGTGTTATTCCAAGCCGGGAGCATCACCCCCAAACGAACAGCAGCTCCAGAGAGTGGGAAAGGATTGATCAGAATCTGAGAACAATAGATTGGAATTTTACAAAAATGGGCAGCAAGAGTTTATCCTATTGGTTTGGCGAAGTTACTGCAGATTATTATTGGAGAACATTAGAAATGCGAATCTATTATGCACCAAAGATGATTCAAACGATCTACTATCCCATCTTCGCTATTATTAGTTTCCCTGGTAAGTCTTTGGATCCAACTATTATATCTATAAACCATATGTCACTGACATTTGTTCTTGTCATGTAAAGCCTGGGAATACTGAAGCCTCTGTCTTCAGTCTCTCTCACAAAGTCTGCTCCCTATCCACTGTCTATATCGACCTCACTAGCCAATGTCTGAGGCTGAACCAGACAGCTTACAACCTCTATGTTCTATTTGTACCTGAGCTGAGTTCATCGCTATATTCTCTCCATCACTTAACCTGCCTAATACCACTTCTGTAATATCACCCATGTCCACTTCTGTCTCAAAACATCTCCTGCATAAGCCCTCATCCGTGTTTTTGTTAAATCCACACTTGACTATTCCAATTCTGTCCTGGTCACCCTCCCAGTTATAAACCTCCATAAACCACAGACCATCCAGAACTCTGCTGCCTGCAAACTAAGATACACCAAATCCCGATCACCCATCACCCCAAATCCTGATCACCCATCACCCCTGTGCTCACTGATCTACATTGGCTCCCGGTCTGGCAGCATCTTAATTTAAATATCTTCATTCTTGTGTTTTAATCCCTCCATGGCCTCACCCCTCCAATTAGTCCCATTTCCCTGTCCATCTCCCATATTCTTGAAAATCTTATGCCTTCAACTCTTTTCCCAATTCCCCATTGAAAATGAGTTGCTTTTTCTCTCTATCTCCCCCGGCTGTGAATTTCATGCTGGTGCCAATGTTACAGAAACCTTGATCCATAAAATGATGCTATCTGCACAGCCGGCCACTTCTAGTGTGGCCAACACAGTGCCCCATGCTGGGCAGGGGACTTGCCCGGGCGTTCTATTTATGTGCTGTTAGTGTAAGGAGGGTTCAAGGTTACGTCAGTGCACCAGTCCAACAGTGTTGATGTCTGTCCTTGAAACTTGGTCTGTGGATGTCCACTGACAACCTGTGTTAGTCACTTGTTATTTCAAAGGACCAGGCATCGAACTTACAGGTGAGGGGCTTTTGACTTGCTAATGCCATTGTAAAGTTAGTGGAGATGCTTTGGATGTTTTTTCTGGACGTTGTGTCGTGAGCTGCTGCAAACATTCAGGCAGGACAGAGGACTTTGTGACCCAATTCTGGACGAGGTTTGGGGACTGTAGTGACAGTGTCTCTGGGTCTGTAACATGACCAACAAATGGAGCAGAGGCTGCAGAGAGGGGAATCTATGTCAAGAGGCAAGAGGAGGGGGATCTGCCCTACCCACTACAGAAGCTTGATCCTGCATGGCAGCAAGCATGGATCTCATGACCTCAGTCTGAGCTTCCATTGCAGCACTGAGACGTTGGGTGTCTGCCGTCTGTGCTGCAGTGGAAGCTGAGACAATGGTCACCAGATATTGTATCATGGCTGGGTCTGCTAGTGATGTCATGGAGTTAGTGACCACTTCCACAGGGGAAAGAATGGGCTTCAATCTCTGTGCAATGTCCTGTGCCATCTTGGAGCCGGACTCCTCCATGTTCCTTAACAGTGATAACAGACTGTCTGACAGGCCTGTCAATGGACAAAGTCTCTCAGTGTACATGTCCATCAGCATTATCCTGTATGCAGTTCCAGCAATGTTCATATCTGAGTCCTGTGTATTATAACTCGTTTGTGACCTCGCCCTCTGGTGAGCTGACACATGAACTATCCTTTCCCCCTGGCCTGTCTGCAGCTCACTCGTGCTCGGTGACTCACCACGTGTAGATTCCGACTCTATACCAGCCTCTAAAGCACACACAGTGTAAGTATTTGAACTGTTGGCTGTGAGTATTAGACCAAGTGATGGTGCTTCGCCAACAGTGCTGTGCTGCTGCTCTCTCTCTGTCTCCTGGAGCTGCTGTGACTGGAAAGCTGGTAGTTTTGGGTTATCATTGGAAAGAATAAAATTAGAAGGGGAAAGTTGGGGTGAGGGATTGAGGGTGGGATGGAAAGCAGGATGTCAATGGTCCCACCATCTGAAGCTTGTACATCATCCCAGACAGCAGGATGAGGGGGAGGTGGGAGTTAAGAAGGGACATAAGGCAGGAACATAGCATCATCCTGAATACTGTCGGTGATGCCAGATGTTACGGGCTCTGTCACAGCCGGTCCCATGATGTGAAGAACCATCTCCTCCCTCAGGCTCTGGGGATGAAGTTATGCTTGGCCCTCGCCGGAACACTGCTGCTCCCTGTGTTTATGGGCCGCCTTGTCCTGTAAGAGAGAGAGCAGAATGGCAGTGATTGTGTTTCACTGTGTTTGGGTGATTTGCCTGCCATAGCTGAATAGCTGGAGGTATGTGGAGGCATTGAGAGGTGGGTGTGAGGCTGGCATCAGTGGAAGGTGTGTGAGGGTGAGGTGGAGTAAGTGAATGTTAGGTGTGAGTCCTGAGTGTTAGGGATTGCTGATGGGTGAGTGATGGGGGTGTGGTACATTGAGCAGTGTGAGAGGTTGGTTGTGTTGGGGGTAGGAGATGCCATGTGGAGATGAATTCACCGACATTGATCACCCGTGTGAGCTCATTAAACTTCTTCTGGCACTGCTGCCAGGTCCTCGGGGCCGGACCTCTTGCATTGACCTCCCAGGCCACCTGCTCCCATTCCCTTCGGAGAGTGTTACTTGAGGGCCTCGGCCCCACGCCATGAAAACATGGCCTCCCTCCTCCTGTCCCCCTCCATGACTAAGGCCTCCAGCAGCACATCCGTGAACTGCAGATCCCTCTCTCTGTCCTAGTATTCCATTTACCTTGTTTCCAATCGCAGAATTCACAGTCAGCAGCAGCAGCACACGCAGCCTCCTGTGATTCAGTGCAGCTTCCCTTTAAGAGGGACAGACTGCTTTTAAAAGCTGAATGCTGGCTGAAACACGAACCAGCCTCACGCACACTTCGCTCCCAGTTTATGTGCAGACAGACATCAGCGTGGGTCACCCTGGGCAGCAAGTAGAATTCATGGAAATGAGGAGAAAGCAGGAGCTTTGTGTGTCACCTGCCTCAACAAGAACGGGAACGGGCAGATCATGAATCACAAACCCTACGCACAGAAGGAGGATATTCAGCCCATTGTGTCAGTGCAGTCTCTTTGAAAGAGATATCAAATTAGTTCCTCTCTCCTCCTTTTGACCCACACTCCAGCTTTTAAAATTCCAATTCATGTATTTGCTGAATTCTCTTTTGAAAGATATTATTGAATCTGCTTCCACCATGTTTTCAGGCAGTGAATCCCACATCCCAACAACTCGCTGTGTAAGAAAATTCTCCTCATTTCACCTCTGGTTCTTTGTCAATTACCTTCAATCTGTGCCTTCTTAATACTGAACTTTCTGACACTGGAAACAGTTTCACATTAATTCACCTATCAAAACCCTTCATGATTTTGAATTCTATATTAAATCTCCCCTTACCCTTCACTGCTCTAAAGAGAACAATCCCAGCTTTTCCAATCTCTCCACGGAACTGAATTCCCAGATCCCTGGTACCATTCTTGTAAATCACCTCAGTATATTCACTAAGTGCTTGACATCCTTACCAAAGTGTGGTGATCAGAATTGGACACAATACTCCAGCTGGGACCTAACCAATGATGGATGAACATCAGCATTTCCTCCTGAGTTTTATTACTCTGTGCCTCTCTCTCAAACACCAAGGACACTACATGTTACATTCAAATATCTGTGTGTGTACACCCCAGGTCTCTCTAATCCTGCACACACTTTATAATGGGACCATTGAGTTTATATTGTTTCTCCTCATATTGCCTACCCAAATGTCTCACTTCACACTTCACTGTGTTAAATTACATCTGCCATGTTCCTGTCCATTTCACCAGTCAGTCTCTGTCCTGCTGAAGTCTGTTACTATCCTTCTCACAGTTTGTTAACATTTCTGAGTTTCCTGCCATCTGAAAACTTTGACATTATCCCCTCTGTACACAAGCCCATTGCATTAACATACAGCAACAGTGATCCCAACAGTGACGCTGGGGAACCGCACTTTGTACTTCCCTCCAGACTAAACAACAACCATTCTCCGCTACTCTCTGCTTTCTGTCACTGACCTAATTTCCTGCATGCTGACATTGAAAATATAAAAGGACTTCCATTTATGTAACGCCTTCATGACCACTGCATGTCGCAAAGCGACTAACAACCAATGAGTACTTTTTACCGTTTAGTCAGTCTTGTAATGTAGGAAAAACACAGCCAATGTCCGCACAACAAGATCCCACAAGTAGCAGTGTGGTCATGATCAGATCCGTTTTTGTGATGTTGATTTGAGGGGTAAATGTTGACCAGGACACTGGGAATAATTACCCTGACCTTCTAAATAATTCCATGGGATCTTTACATCCACCTGAGTGGGCAGACGGGGCCTGGCTTTACCTTTTCTTTGATAAGGCGGCACCTCTGACAGTGCAACACTCCCTCAGTACTGCACTGCAGTGTCAGCCTTGATTCTTGTCATCAAGTCCTGCAGTGACACTTGATCCTAGAAGCTTGTGACTGAAAGGGGAGAGTGCTACAAACTGAGCCACTGCTGACATTGGTCCTTTAATCCCATGTGTTTCTAATTCGGTAACACAGCTGTTATGTGCTACTTTATCAAACAGCTGCTGAAAGGATAGGAATATTGGGAAAGTACAGGCAGGAACAATCATAGAATCATAGAATAGCACAGTCCTGAATGATGTCATTCTGCCCATCAAGTCAGTGCTGGCCCTTTCAAAGAACAATCCAGTTACACCCACTCCCTGACTCTTTCACTATATCCTAACATTTTTCCTGCTTCAGATATTTATCCAATTCCCTTTTGGGATCTACTATTGAATCTGTATCCATCAGCCTATCAGACAGTGCATCCCAAATCCAAACCACTCAGAAACAAAAATCCTCATGTCTGCTTCTTTTACCAATCGCCTTAAATCTGTGTCTCTGGTTAGTGACCCCTTGGACATTGGAAACAGTTTCTCTTTATTTAATTTATCTAAACCCTTCCTAATGTTAAACAGCTCAATCAAATCTCCTCTGAAAGTTCTCTGCTCGAAGCAGAACAACCCCAGCTACAAAACTGTAATCCCTCATGCCTGCACAAATTCTCATAAAACAGTTCTGTACCCTCTCCGAAGGCTTCATGTCCTCCCTAAAGTGTGGTTCCCAGTATTCGACACAAGACTTCAGGTGCAGCTGAACTAGTATTTTATATGTTTCACATAATGTCCTTGCTTTTGCTTTTTTTGCCTCTATTTATAAAACCGAGGATCCCATATATTTATTAACGGTTTGGCTACAAAGATTTGTGTACAAATACTCCAGGTGTCTCTGTTATTTCACCACCTTTATAGTTATACCATTTAACTTGTATTGTCTCTCCTCATTCCTCCTTTCAAAATGTATTACCTCACACATCTGCAATGCCAATTAAATATTGAGAAGATTGAAGCCATTGCTTTCTGTCTCTGCTTCAAATATTTCCTAGCTACATACTCCATCCCTCTCCTTTGTAAATGTTTGAGACGAAGCCAAACTGTTCACACTCTTGCTTACATAGTTAACCTTGAGATGCCTTGCGATGAGCTTCTGACCAAATTTACACACCATCAGTAAAATGGCTTATTTCCACCCGCGGTGGAGTTGCATTTCTGGTTAAAAAGGAAAGTAATACAATAGTGAGGAAGGATATGAGAGCTGATGATGTGGAGTCTGTTTGGGTAGAGCTGAGAAACAATAAGGGGCAAAAAACGTTAGTGGGGGTTATATAAAGACCCCCAAACTGTGGTGGTGAGTTGGGAATGCTCTGAAACAGGAAATTAGAGATGCATGCGATAAAGCAACATCTGTAATTATGGCTGACTTATATCTGCATATAGATTGGTTAAATCAAATTTGTCACAATAACGTAGAGGAGGAATTACTGGAGTGTATACAAAAGTCCGAGTGTATCAGGCCTGTGTCCTCAGTACCTTGCTCGAAGGCAGCGAGGCCTGGACAACGTATGTCAGCCAAGAGTGACGTCTCAATTCATTCCATCTTCGCTGCCTCCGGATAATACTTGGCATCAGGTGGCAGGACCGTATCTCCAACACAGAAGCCCTCGAGCGGCCAACATCCCCAGCTTGTACACACTACTGGGTCAGCGGCTCTTGAGATGGCTTGACCACGTGAGCCGCATTCAAGATGGCAGGATCCCCAAAGACACATTGTACAGCGAGCTCGCCACTGGTATCAGACCCACCGGCTGTCCATGTCTCCGCTATAAAGACGTCTGCAAACGCGACATGAAATCCTGTGACATTGATCACAAGTCGTGAGAGTCAGTTGCCAGCGTTCGCCAGAGCTGGCGGGCAGCCATAAAGACAGGGCTAAAATGTGGTGAGTCGAAGAGACTTAGTACTTGGCAGGAAAAAAGACAGAGGCACAAGGGGAGAGCCAACTGTGCAACAGCCCCGACAAACAAATTTCTCTGCAGCACCTGTGGAAAAGCGTGTCACTCTAGAATTGACCTTTATAGCCACTCCAGGCGCTGCTTCACAAACCACTGACCACCTCCAGGCGCGTATCCATTGTCTCTCGAGATAACGAGGCCAAAAGAATACGGGATGGTTTTCTGGACCAATATGTTGAGGAACCAACGAGAGAACAGGTCATCCCAGACTGGGTATTGTGTAAAGAGAGAGGAATAATTGGCAATCTGGTTGTGTGAAATCCCTTGAGGATGAGCGACCATAATATAATCGAATTTGTCATGAAGAAAGCCAACAATGACGTCAGAGGAGAGCTGCAAGCTGATTGGTTGGGTGAGTAGCAACTATTAGTGCATGCAGATATCTTTAAAAAAGTGAAAAGTTTATTTTTGTGGGAAAAGAACTCTGGTGATAAGGTGAGTACTACTGAAGTGTTTCTTTTTTTAATTCAGTGTAGTTTATTAAGAATCTTAGATTGAAGTGGGTAGAAAAAGGCCCCTCATGTAATTAGTATTTTTTTTAATTAAGGGTGTAACTAATTAATCTAAGGGTTGGTCATGACAGGAGAGTTAAGCCTTTGATCTGCTCCTCCTGCACTTTGTGGGAAATCAGGGATGCTTCCAGTGTCCCGAGTGAGCATGTGTGCAGGAAGTGGATCCATCTGCAACTACTGGCGACCCGCATTATGGAGATGGAGCTGCAGGTGAATTCACTGTGGAGCATCCATAATGCTGAGGAACTCGTGGATAACAGGTTTAGCGAGGTGGTCACACCGCAGATAATAGCAGCACAGGCAGAAAAGGGATGTGTGACCACCAGACAGAGTAGTAGGCACAGGCAGGTAGTGCAGCAGTCAACCTGTGGTCACCCCCTCTCAAACAGATAGACCGCTTTGGATACTGTTGGCGGGGATGACCTCCCAGGGGAAAGCAGCAACAGCCAGGCCCATGGGACCAAAGAGGGCTCTGCCGCACAGCAGGGCAGGAAAAGGGGTGTAAGAGCTATCGTGATAGGGAATTCTATCGTAAGGGGTGCAGGTAGGCGTTTCTGTGGCCGCAAAAGAGGCACCAGGATTGTATGTTGCCTCCCTGCTGCGAGGGTCAAGGATGTCTCGGAGTGGCTGCAGGAAATTCTGAAAGGAGAGAGTGAGCAGCCAGAGGTCGTGGTTCATATTGGTGCTAACGACATAGACAGGAAGAGCGATAAGGTCCTGCAAAGTGAATATCGGGAGTTAGGCTGAAGGTTAAAAAGTAGAACCTCTAGGGGTAATCTCAGGATTTGGCCTAACCATCAGCCTCAAGAAAATGAACATCATGGGACAGGATATCAGAAATGCTCCATCCATCATTATCGGCGGCCACGCTCTGGAAGTGGTTCAAGAGTTCACCTACCTAGGCTCAACTATCACCAGTTACCTGTCTCTAGATGCAGAAATCAACAAGCGCACGGGAAAGGCTTCCACTGCTATGTCCAAACTGGGAAAGAGCGTGTGGCAAAATGGCGTACTGACACGGAAGACAAAAGTCCGAGTGTATCAGGCCTGTGTCCTCAGTACCTTGCTCTATGGCCTGGACAACGTATGTTAGCCAAGAGCGACGTCTCAATTCAGTCCATCTTCACTGCCTCCGGAGAATACTTGTCATCAGGTGGCAGGACCGTATCTCCAACACAGAAGTCCTCGAGGCGGCCAACATCCCCAGCTTGTCCACACTACTGAGTCAGCGGCGCTTGAGATGGTTTGGCCACGTGAGCCGCTTGGAAGATGGCAGGATCCCCAAAGACACTTTGTACAGCGAGTATCAGATGCCACTGATATCAGACCCACCGTCCGTCCATGTCTCCGCTTTAAAGACGTCTGCAAACGCGACATGAAGTCATGTGACATTGATCATAAGTCGTTGGAGTCAGTTGCCAGCGATCGCCAGAGCTGGTGGGTAGTCATAAAGGAGGGGCTAAAATGTGGCGAGTCGAAGAGACTTCACAGTTGGCAGGAAAAAAGACAGAAGCGCAAGGGGAGAGCCAACTATGTAACAGCCCCGACAGACAAATTCTTCTGCAGCATCTGCGGGAGAGCCTGTCACTCTAGAATTGGCCTTTATAGCCACTCCAGGCGCTGCTGCACAAACCACTGACCACCTCCAGGCGCTTACCCATTGTATCTCGAGGTAAGGAGGCCAAAGACAAAGAACAAGAAGAATCTCAGGATTACTCCCTGTGCCACGTGCTAGTGAGGATAGGAATAGGAGGATTATGGAAATGAAAGTGTGGCTGAAGAGCTGGTGTAGGCGGGAGGGCTTCAGCTACTTGGATCATTGGGATCTCTTCTGGTGCAGAGGTGACCTGTTGCAGAGGGTCGGATTGCATCTAAACTGGAAGGGGACCAATATCCTTGCGGGGAGGTTTGTTAGTACTACTCGGGAGGGTTTAAACTAGTCTTGCAGAGAGGTGGGACTCAAAGTCGTGGTCTCTCCGATGAGATAGTTGAGGTTAATGCAAGCATGTCCAGTAGGCGGGCCTGGCAGTGGCCTGACAGGGAGCGTGGAAGGTCTGGTCGACTAAACTGCAAGTACTTTAATGCAAGAGGCCTCACAGGTAAGGCAGATGAACTCAGAGCATGGATCAGTACATGGGATTGTGATATTGTAGCTATTACAGAAACGTGGTTGAGGGATAGGCAAGCCGGGAAGCTCAATGTTACGGGGTACCGATGCTTCAGTTGGAGGGAAGAGAGGGTGGCGAGTTGCACTATTGATTAGGGAGCACATCACGGCAGTAGTTAGAGAGGATATCCCGGGGGAACGTCCAGTGAGGCCATATGAGTGGAGCTTCGAAATAAGCAAGGGGTGATCTCTTTCATGGGATTATACTATAGGCCCCCCAATAGTCAGAGGGAATTGGAGGAGCATATATGCAGGGAAATCACAGATAGGTGTAGGATTTTTCGGGTTGTAATAGTAAGTGATTTTAACTTTCCGAATATTGACTGGGACTGCCTTGGTGCTAAGGGATCAGATGGGCAAGAATTTGTTCAGTGTGTCCAGGATAGTTTTATGAAACAATATGTGGATGGCCCTACGAGAGAAAAGGCTACACTCGACCTGCTCTTTGGAAATGAGGATGGGCAGGTGGATGATGTGTCAGTGAGGGAGCACTTTGGGACCAGTGACCATAACTCTATTAGCTTCAAGATAGTTATGGAAGAGGATAGGACTGGTCCAAAGGTTGAAGTCCTAAATTGGAGGAAGGTTGATTTCGATGGCATCAGACAGGAACTCTCAAAAGTTGAATGGAAGGGGCTGTTTACAGGTAAAGGGACGTCTGGCAAGTGGGAGGCTTTTAAAAGTGAGATAGGAAGAGTTATGGGCCGGCATATTCCTGTTAGATGGAAGGGAAAGACTGGCAAGTTTAGGGAACCTTGGTTGATGAGGGATGTTGAGGGTCTGGTCAGGAAAAAGAAGGAGGCATATGTCAGGTATAGGCAGCGGGGATCAAACGAGTCCCTCCAGGAGTACAGTGGATGGAGGAGTACACTCAAGAAAGAAATTAGGAGGGCGAAAAGGGGCCATGAGCTTTCCCTGGCAGATAAGATAATGGAGAATCCTAAAATATTCTATAAGTATATTAAGAGTAAAAGGGTAGCTAGGGTGAGAGTCGGTCCCCTAAGGATCAGTGTGGTAATCTACGTGTGCAGCCACGGGAAATGGGCGAGGTCTTAAATGAATACTTCTCGTCTTTATTTACCATGGAGACGACATGGAAGCTACTGAGTTCACGGGAGGGAACAGCGATATCGTGGAGCATATCAACATTACAAAGAAGGAGGTGTTGGAGGTTTTGAAGCGCATTAAGGTAGATAAATCCCTAGGGCCTGACCAGGTGTATCTTGGGATGCTATGGGAAGAAAGGGAGGATATTCCTGGAGCGCGAGCAGAGATTTTTGCATTATCGTTAGCCACGGGTGAGGTACCGGAAGACTGGAGGATAGCTCATGCTATGCCTTTATTTACGAAGGGCAGCAGTGATAAGCCAGGGAACTACAGGCCGGTGAGCCTTTCATCAGTGGTGGGAAAGTTATTGGAAGGGATTCTGACAGACAGGATTTATATGCATCTGGAAAGGCAACGTCTGATTAGGGATAGTCAGCATGGCTTTGTGCATGGGAATCATGTCTCAGGAATTTGATTGCGTTTTTTGAGGAGGTGACCAAGAGGATTGACGAGGGCAGGGCGATGGACGTTGTCTACATGGACTTTAGCAAGGCCTTTGACAAGGTCCCGCATGGTCGGCTGGTCCAGAAGGTTCAAACACATGGGATCCAGGGTGTGCTAGCCAATTGGATACAAATTTGGCTTGGTGATCGGATGGTAGTGGGGGGTTGTTTTTCAGATTGGAGGCTGGTGAACAGTGGTGTGCCACAGGGATCGGTTCTGGGCCCTCTCGTGCTTGTCATTTATATTAATGACTTGGATATGAATGTAGGGGGCATGATTGGTAAGTTTGCAGATGATACAAAAATTGATGGAATAGTAGAAAGTGAAGAAGGTTATCTAAGGTTACAATAGGATATCGATAAACTTGGAAAGTGGTCAAGGGATTGGCAAATGGAATTTAATGCAGACAAGTGCGAAGTGATGCATTTTGGGAAGTTACACCAGGGCAGGACATATACAGTGAATGACAGGGCCTGGGGAGTGTTGTTGAGAAGAGAGACTTTGGGGCGCAAGTGCATAGTTCCCTTATTGTGGCAACGCAGGTAGACAGGGTGGCGAAGAAGGTGTATGGCATGCTTGTCTCCATCAACTGCGGCATGGAGTACAAGAGTTGGGACGTCATGTTACAGTTGTAGATAACATTGGTTATTCCGCATTTGGAGCACAGTGTGCAGTTCTGGTCGCAACACTACAGGAAAGATGTGATTAAGCTAGAGAGGGTGCAGAAAAGATTCATAAGGATGTTGCCTGGTTTGGAGGGCTTGAGTTACAAAGAGAGATTGGGTAGGATGGGTCTGTTTTCCCTGGAGCAAAGACGGCTGAGAGGGGACATGATGGAGGTATATAAAATTATGAGAGGCATAGACAGAGCAGGTAACCAGAGTCTGTTTCCCATGGTAGGGGTGACTAAAACTAGAGGGCATAGATTTAAGATGAAAGGGAGGAGGATAAAAGGGGATTAAAAGTGTATATTTTACACACAAAGAATAGTGCGTATCTGGAATGAGCTGCCAGAGGAGGTGGTGGAGGCAGGAACAGTAGCCACATTTAAGAGTCATCTGGACAGGTATTTGAATGAGCAAAGCATAGACGGATATGGAATTAATGCAGGCACGTGAAATCAGTATAGATCGGCATTATGGTCGGTTGGGACGCAGTGGGCCGAAGAGCCTGTTTCGATGCTCTCCGAATCTATGACTCTCAGATGGATAGTGACGTAGTTGATTCTGAGACTAGGGTCGTGAATCTTAATAAAGGAAAGTATGAAGGTATGAGGCACGAGTTGGCTATGATGGATTGGGAAACGTTACTTCAAGGGATGATGGTGGAAAGGCAATGGCAATATTCAAAGAGTGCATTGATGAACTGCAACAATTGTTTACTCCTGTCTGGCGCAAAAGTAAAATGGGAAACGTAGCCAAACCAAGGCTTACAAAGAAAATTAGAGATAGTATTAGATTCACGGAAGAGGCATATACATTCGACAGAAAGGAACAACAGACCTGAGGATTGGGAGCAGTTTAGAATTCAGCAAAGGAGGACCAAGGGATTGATTAAGAAGGGGAAAATAAAGTACGCGAGTAAGCTTGCGGGGAACATACAACCTGACTGTAAAGGTTTCTGTCGGTATGTGAAGAGGAAAGGATTGGTTAAGACAAATGTAGCTCCTTACAGTTAGAAACATGGGAATTTATTATGGGAAACAAAGAAATGGCTAACCAACTAAATGCATACTTTGATTCTGTCTTCGCAAAGGATGGCACAAATATCTTACCAGAAATCTTGGGTAACACAGGGTTTAGTGAGAGGAAGGAACCGAAGGAAATCAGTATTAGTAGAGAAATTGTGTTGGAGAAGTTGATGGGATTGAAGGCCGATAAATCCTCAGGGCCTGCTAATCTAAATCCCAGATTACTTAAGGAAGTGACCCTAGAAATCGTGGATGCATTGGTGATCATCTTTCAAGCTTCTTTCGACTTTGGAACATTTCCAGCTGATTGGTGGGCAGCTAATGTAATCCCAACATTTAAAAAGGGAGGTAGAAATAAAGCAGGGCATTATAGACAAGTCAGCCTGACGTCGGTAGCGGGAAAATTCTAGAGTCCATTATCAAAGTTTTTATGGCAGAGCACTTGGTGAACAGTGTTAGAATCAGATAGAGTCAGCATGGATTTACGAAAGGGAAATCATGCTTGATAAATCTATTAGAATTCTTCGAATATGTAACTAATAGAGTGGATGAGGGGGAGCCAGAGAAGGTGGTTTATTTGGACTTTCAGAAGGCTTTCGACAAAGTCCCACATAAGAGATCAGTGAGTAAAATCAAAGCGCATGGGATTAGTGGTAGTGTATTGCGATAGATAGAAAATTGGTTGGCAGATGGAAAAAAAGAGTAGTGATAAACGGATCTTTTTCCAAATGGCAGGCAGTGATTAGTGGGGTACCACAGGGATCGGCGCTAGGACCCCAGCTATTCACACTCCATATTAATGATTTAGATGAGCGAACTAAATGTAATATCTCCAAACTTTCAGAAGACACAAAACTGGGTGGGAGGGTGAGTTGTGAGGAGGATGCAGAGAGGCTTCAGGGTGATTTGGACAAGTTGAGTGAGTGAGCTATTGCATGGCAGATGCAGTATAATGAGAATAAATGAGAGGTTATCCACTTTGTTAGCAAAAACAGGAAGGCAGATTATTATCTGAACGGCGATAAACTGAGAGAGGGAAATATGCAACGAGACCTGGGTGTTCTCGTACACCAGTCACTGAAGGTAAGCATGCAGGTGCAACAGGCGGGAGAAAAAGGCGAATGTTATGTTGGCCTTCATAGAGACAGGATTCGAGTACAGGAGCAGGGATGTCTTGCTGCAGTTATACAGGGCTTTGGTGAGGCCGCACTTGGATATTGTGTGCAGTTTTGGTCTCCATCTCCGAGAAAGGATGTTCCTGCTATAGCTAGAGTGCAATGAAGGTTTATCAGACTTATTCCTGGGATGCCGGGACTGACGTATGAGGAGAGATAGGATTATATTCGCTGGAGTTCGGAAGAGTGAAGAGGGATCTCATAGAAAACTCTAAAATTCTAACAGGACTTGACAGGGTAGTTGCAGGAAGGATGCTCCCGATGGTGGGGGAGTCCAGAACCAGGGGTCATAGTCTGAGGATACGGGGTAAACTTTTCAGGACTGAAATGAGGAAAAATTTCTTCACCCAGAGAGTGGTGAGCCAGTGAAATTACGTCATCACTCCCATGTCCAAGAGGGATTGGAATATGCTGGCCAGTGCCTCTGCTACTTCCATCATTCCATCCCTTAGCAACGCTCATGCATCCCATCCAGACTGGGTAAATGATCTACTTTATTGTGATACAAAAAGTGCTGTATTGAAAAGGGTTAACTGAATCTGTTTGTTCAGTGACTGCAAATAATATCAGTCTCCATGGACCGTAATTGTGTCACTGGAAGTTTTCCATCTTCTATTAATAAGGGGCTCCCATGTGTTGTCCCATAGTTTCAGCTGGAACATCAACCCCGGCACAACCACAACAGAGATCAGCAGCTCCAGAGAGAGAGAAAGAATAGATCAGAATCTGAGAACAAATGACTGGAATGTTACAACAATGGGTCAGAATCTGAGAACAATAGATTGGAATGTTACAACAATGGACAGGAGTTTATCCTTGGATCTTTACTACCTTTCTACATATTATGATCGGTACTCATTAAACTCTCGTATACATCTCGCACTGAAGATTATTCAATACATTTACTATCCCATCCTGGCTATTATTGGTGTCCCTGGTAAGTCTCTCTATCTAGATATTAATTCTATAAACCAAGTTTAACAGCATTACTGCACCTGTAATTTACTCTGCACTTTTTGCTGCCGTTGTATTCCTGGTGAATATGTCCAGCTATTAGCTCGATAAACCATTGCCAACTTTATTGGATTTCTTGACATTTGCTCTCTCATCTTTACTACTGCTGCTGTCTCTATTTCCCGGTAGGGCATTGTAAACCCCGTTGCACTGAACTACTGTTCTGTTATGTAAATATTAGGAAGACTGAAGCCAATGTTATTGGTCTCCATCACAAACTCCATCCCCTATCTGTGAAACAAATACACCATCCTGCCCAATATCTGAGGCTGAACCAGACTGTTTGCAATCGGTGTGTTCTATTTAAACCTGAGCTGAGTCCATCTCCATATTCTCTCCAGTACCAACCCTGTCTACGACCACCTCTGTCATATCCCCCATCTCCACCTCTGTCTCAGCCACTCTGCTGCATAAACACTCACCTGTACCTTTGTTAAATCCACACTTGACTATTCCAATTCTATCCTGGTCACCCTCCCAGTTATAAACCTCCATAAACCACAGCCCATCCAGATCTCTGCAGCCTGTATCCGAACTCACACCAAATCCCGATCACCCATCACCCCTGTACTCACTGATCTACATTGGCTCCCGGTCTGGCAGCACCTTAATTTTAATATAGTCATTCTTGTGTTTGAATCCCTCCATGGCCTCACACCTCCAATTAGTCCCATTCTCCTGCCCATTCTCATATTCCTGAAAATGTTTTGACTTCAATCTTTTCTCATTTCTCCTTCTGAAGTGAATTCCTTTCCCACTGTATCTGTCCCAAGCCACTATTTTAGACTATACAGCACTACTGGTGCTGACGGTACAGAAGCTGGGATCCATAGAGAGATGTGAACTGCACAGCCAGGCACTTCTAGTGCGGCCTGCACAGTGCCCCATGCTGGGCAGGGCTCTAGCTCAATCGTACCATGTATGTGTTGTTGCTCTGAGGATGGTTTTGAATGTGATGTCAATGTACCACACCGGCAGCTTTGATGTGCGTCTTTGAAACTTGGTCTGTACATGTCCACTGACCGCCTGTGTTAGTCAGTCTCAGCTGAACATACATTCAGCAACATGAGGAACCCCCTCTAGTATTATTTAAAAGGACCAGGCATCCAACTTACAGGTTTACTTACAGGCTTTTGACTTACTTCTATTATTGTAAAGTTAGTGGAGGTGCTGTGGATGGTTTGTTGGAGGTTGTGTTGTGAGCTGCTGCAGACATTCAGGGAGGACAGAGGATTTGGTGACCCAACTCTGCACGAGGTATGGCCTATCAGGGGAAAACAGCAGCAGCCAGAGCAGTGGCACCACGGCTGGCACTGTTGTTCAGCAGGGAGGGACAAAGAGCAGAAGAGCAATAGTTATAGGGGACTCTATAGTTATGGGCACAGATAGGCGCTTCTGTGGACGTGAAAGAGACTACAGGATGGTATGTTGCCTCCCTGGTTTCAGGGTCAAGGATATCTCTGAACGGTCAGGGGGCATTCTGAAGGGGGAGGGTGAACAGCCAGAGGTTGTGGTACACATCGGTAGCAATGACATAGGCAGGAAGAGTGATGAGGTCCTACAGGGGGAGTTTAGGAAGTTAGGCAGTAAGTTACAAAACAAGACCTCGAGGGTTGTAATCGCTGGATTCCTCCCAGTGCGACGTGCTAGTGATTCTAGAAATAGGAAGATAGTGCAGCTAAACACGTGGCTGAGCAGCTGGTGCAGGAGGGAGGGTTTCAGATATCTGGACAATTGGGATCTCTTCAGGGACAGATGGGACCTGTACAAGAAGGACGGGTTGCACATAAACTGGAAGGGCACTAATATCCTGGCTGCAAGGTTTGCTAGCATCACTCGGGAGGGTTTAAACTAGTGTGGCAGGGGGGCGGGGGGGGGGGGTGGGGGGGAACCACAGCAGTAGGACAGCTAGTGAAATAAATGAGGAGGACATAGTAAATAAGGCCAGTAGGACGAAGAGGAAGAGCAGGCAGGGAGATGTTTCTGAGCACAGCGGGACTGGTGGTCTGAAGTGCATTTGTTTCAATGCGAGAAGTATAACAGGTAAGGCAGATGAACTTAGAACTTGGATTAGTACTTGGAAATATGATGTTTTTGCTATTGCAGGGACTTGGTTGAGGGAAGGGCAGGATTGGCAGCTAAATGATGCAGGTTTTAGAAGCTTCAGGCGGGATAGAGGGGGATGTAAAAGGGGTGGGGGAGTTGCATTACTGGTTAAGGAGAATATCACAGCTGTACTGCGGGAGGACACCTCAGAGGGGTCATGCAGCGAGGCAATATGGGTGGAGCTCAGGAATAGGAAGGGTGCAGTCACGATATTGGGGGTTTACTATAGGCCTCCCAACAGCCAGCGGGAGGGAGAGGAGCAGATATGCAGACAGATTTTGAAAAGATGTAAAGGTAACAGGGTTGTTGTGGTTGGTGATTATAACTTCCCCTATATTGACTGGGATTCGCTTTGTGCGGCTTGGATGGGGCAGAATTTCTGAGGAGCCTCCAGGAGGGCTTCTTGAAACAGTATGTAGATAGTCCAACTAGGGATGGGGCCATTCTGGACCTGGCATTGAGGAATGAGCCTGGCCAGGTCGTCGAAGTTGCAGTGGGGGAGCATTTCGGGAACAGTGACCATAATTCCATAAGTTTTAAGGTACTTGTGGATAAGGATAAGGGTAGTCCTCGGGTGAAGGTGCTAAATTGGGGGATGGCTAATTATAACAATATTCGGCAGGAACTGAATAATTTAGATTGGGGGCGGCTGTTTGAGGTTAAATCAACATCTGACATGTGGGAGTCTTTCAAACGTCAGCTGATTAGAATCCAGGAGCGGCATGTTCTGGAAAAAAGACAAGTTTGGCAAGTTTCGGGAAGCTTGGATAACACGGGATGTTGTGAGCCTAGTCAAAAAGAAAAAGGAAGCATTTGTAAGGGCTGGAAGGCTAGGAACAGACGAAGCACTTGAGGAATATAAAGACAGTAGGAAGGAACTTAAGCAAGGACTTAGGAGGGCTAAAAGGGGTCATGAAAAGTCATTGGCAAACAGGATTAAGGAAAATCCCAAGGCTTTTTATACATATATAAAGAGCAAGAGGGTAACCAGGGAAAGGGTTGGCCCACTCAAGGACAGAGATGGGAATCAATGCGTGGAGCCAGAGGAAATGGGCGAGGTGCTAAATGAGTACTTTGCATCAGTATTCACCAAAGTGAAGGACTTGGTGGATGATGAGCCTAGGGAAGGGAGTGCAGATAGTCTCAGTCATTTCATTAACAATAAGGAGGAGGTGTTGGGTGTCTTGCAAAGCATTAAGGTAGATACGACTCCAGGGCCTGATGGGATCTACCCTAAAATACTGAGGGAGGCAAGGGAAGAAATTACTGGGGCCTTGACAGAAATCTTTGCATCCTCATTGGCTACAGGTGAGGTCCCAGAGGACTGCAGAATAGCCAATGTTGTTCCTTTGTTGAAGAAGGTTGGCAAGGATAATCCACGAAATTATAGGCCGGTGAGCCTTACGTCAGTGGTTGGGAAATTATTAGAGAGGATTATTCCGGACATGATTTACTCCCATTTGGAAACAAACGAACTTATTCGCGAGAGACAGCATGGTTTTGTAAAGGGGGGGTCGTGTCTTACTATTTTGATTGAGTTTTTTGAGGAAGTGACGAAGATGATTGATGAAGGAAGGGCAGTGGATGTTACCTGTATGGACTTTACTAAAGCCTTTGACAAGGTCCCGCATGGCAGACTGGTACGAAAGGTGAAGTCAAACAGGATCAGAGGTGAGCTGGTAAGATGGATACAGAACTGGTTCAGTCAAAGAAGACAGAGGATAACAGTGGATGGGCGTTTTTCTGAATGGAGGGATGTGACTAGTGGTGTTCCGCAGGGATCACTGCTGGGACCTTTGATGTTTGTAGTATATATAAATGATTTGGAGGAAAATGTAGCTGTTCTGATTAGTAAGTTTGCGAATGACACAAAGGTTGGTGGAGTTGCAGACAGTGATGAGGATTATCAGAGGATGCAGCAGGATATAGATCGGTTGGAGACTTGGGCAGAGAAATGGCAGATGGAGTTTAATCCGGAAAAATGTGAGGTAATGCATTTTGGAAGGTCTAATGCAGGTGGGAGGTATACAGTAAATGGCAGAACCCTGAGGAGTATTCACAGGCAGAGGGATCTGGGCGTACAGGTCCACAGGTCACTGAAAGTAGCAACACAGGTGGATAAGGTAGTCAAGAAGGCATACGGCATGCTTGCCTTCATCGGATGAGGCACAGAGTATAAAAATTGCCAAGTCATGTTGCAGCTGCTGCAGAACTTTAGTTAGGCCACACTTGGAATATTGTGTGCAATTCTGGTCGCCACACTACCAGAAGGATGTGGAGGCTTTGGAGAGGGGACAGAGGAGGTTCACCAGGATGTTGCCTGGTCTGGAGGGCATTAGCTATGAGGAGAGGTTGGATAAACTCGGATTGTTTTCACTGGAACGATGGAGGTGGAGGGGTGACATGATAGAGGTTTACAAAGTTATGAGCGGCATGGACAGAGTGGATAGTCAAAAGCTTTTTCCCAGGGTGGAAGAGTCAGTTACTAGGGGACAAAGGTTTCAGCTGCGAGGGGCAAAGTTTAGAGGGGATGTGCGAGGCAGGTTTTTTACACAGAGGGTGGTGAGTGCCTGGAACTTGCTGCCGGGGGAGGTGGTGGAAGCAGATACCATAGCGACGTTTAAGAGACATCTTGACAACTATATGAATAGGAAGGGAATAGAGGGATATGGGCCCCGTAAGTGCAGAAGGTGTTAGTTTAGGCAGGCATCAAGATCGGCGCAGGCTTGGAGGGCCGAATGGCCTGTTCCTGTGCTGTACTGTTCTTTGTTCTTTGTTCTTGACTGTAGTTACAATGTACCTTGATCTGTAACGTGATCAACAAATGGAGCAGAGGCTGCAGAAAGGGAAAGCTCTGTAAAGAGGGAGGAGGACCGGGTTCTGCCCACTTTTATTCAAACCTGAGCTGAGTTCATCTCCATTTTCTTTCCATCACCAACCGATTCAGCATTTCGCGTCTGCACTAGCTCTCCGAATGAACAATTCACCTAATGCCGTTCCCTGCATTCTCCCTGTAACCCTACACATTCTTCCTTCTCATATAACAGTCTATTCAGCTTCAATTGAACCTGCCTCCACCACACTCTCAGGCAGTGCATTCCAGACTCTAACCACTCACTGTGTGAAAACATATTTTCCTCAGGTCGTCTTGGCTTCTTTTACCCATGACTTTAAATCTGTGCCCTTTCGTTCTCGATCCTTTCACGAGTGGGAACTGTTTCTCTCTATCTCCTCTGTCCAGACACCTCATGATTTTTGAAACCTCTACGAAAGCATCTCTCAGCCTTCTCCGAGGAAAACAGTCCTAACTTCTCCAGCCTATCTTCATAACTGAAAATCCTCATCCCGGGAATCATTCACGTGAATATTTTCTGTACTCTCTCCAATGCCCTCACGTCTTTCCTCAAGTGTGGCACCCAGAACTGGACGCAATGCCACAGCTGAGGCTGAAATAGTGTGTTATATAAGTTCAACATAACTTCCTTGCTCTTGTATTCTATGCCCCTATTAATAAAGCCCAGGATACTGCATGCTTTATTAAACACTTTCTCAACCTGTCCTGCCGCCTTCAATAACTTCTGCACATATACACACAGGTCCCTCTGCTCCTGCATACCCTATAGAATTGTACCCTTTATTGCATATTGTCTCCCCGTGTTCTTCCTCCCAACATGAATCACTTCACATTTCTCTGTATTGAACTTCATCTGCCACCTGTCTGCCCATTCCACCAACTTGTGTGTGTCCTTTTGAATTTCTACACTATCCTCCTCACAGTTCACAATGCTTCCAACTTTCGTATCAGCTGCAAACTTTGAAATTGTGCCCTGTACACCCAGGTTTAGGTCCTTAATATATATCAGGAAAAGCAAGGATCCCAACACTGATGTCTGGGGGACTCCAATCCAAACCTTCCTCCAGCCTGTAAAACATCCATTAACCACTACTCTTTGTTTCCTGTCACTCAGCTAATTTCGTATCCATGTTGCTAATGTCCCTTTTATTCCATGAGCTACAAGTTTGCTCACAGGTCTGTTGTGTGGCATTGTATCAAAAGGTTTTTGCATGCAGGGAATAGTTAAATGTCTGGAATGCACTGCTTGAGAATGGTGGAGGCAGGTTCATTTGAAACTGAACAGACCGTTATATAAAAGTCAATGTACACCACATCAACAGAATTGCCCTCATCAACTCTCTCTGATACCACCTCAAACATCTCCAGCAAATTAGTTAAACATGATGTTCTCTCAAGAAATCCATGCTGGCTTGTTTAATTAACTCGCATTTGTCCATGTGACTATTAGCTTTGTCCAAGATTATTTCTTTCTAGAAGTTTTCCCACCACCGAAGCTTAACTGACAGGCCTGCAGTTGCTGGCCTTATCTTTACACCCTTTTTTGAACAAGGGTGTAACGTTTGCAATTCTCCAGTCCTCTGGCATCGCCCCCAAGTCTAAGAAAGACTGAGAAATTATGTCCAGTGCCTCTGCGATTTCCACCCTTACTTCCCTCAGTATCCTTGGATGCATATCATCTGGTCCTGGTGCTTTATTCAATTTAAGTCCAGACAGCCTATCTAATACTTCCTCTTTATCAATTTTAAACCCCACTAGTGTCTGAATTACCTCCTCTTTCAACCTTGCCTGGGTTGCATCTTAGAATCATAGAAAGTTTATGGCACAGAGAGAGGCCACTTGGCCCATCGTGTCTATGCTGTCCAAAAAACGACCCATCCATTCTGATCCTACCTTCCAGCATTTGATAGATTACAGCACTTGAGGTGCATATCCAGACACCTTTTGAATGAGTTGTGGGTTTCTGATTCAACTACCCTTTCAGAAAGTGAGTTCCAGACTCCCACCACCCGCTGGGTGAAAAATAAAATCCGCAGCTCCCTTTTAATCTTTCTAACAATCACTTTAAGTCCATGCCCCCTCGTCACTGACCTCTTTGCTGAGGTGAATAGACACGTCACCTCCACTCTATCCAGGCCCCTCCCAGTTTTGTACATTTCAATAAGATTTCTCCTCATCCTTCTCTATTCCAAGGAGAACAACCGCAGCCTGTCCAATCTTTCCTCATAGCTGCATTTTTCCAGTCCTGGCAACATCCTCGTAAATCTCCTGTGTACCCTCTCTAGTGCAATTACATCCTTTCTGTAATGAGCTGACCAGAACTGCACACAGTACTCAAGTTGTGTCCTAACCAATGAATTATACAATTCCAGCAAAACCTCCCTGCTCGTATATTCTATACCTCGGCGAATAAAGGAAAGGATTCCATATCTTCTTCCTTGGTAAAGACAGGTGGAAATTATTCATTTATTACCTCAGCTATATCCTCTGCCTCCATGTGCAAATCCCCTTTATGGTCCTGAGTCAGCCCCATTGTTCCTTTTACTACCCTTTTACAATTTAGATACCGATAGAAAACTTTGATATTTTCTTCAATACTCGCCTCTTTTCATGCTCACTCTTTGCTTCTCTTATTTGCTTTTTCACTTCCCCTCTGGACCTTGAATATTCAGCCTGCTTCTCAATAGTATTTTCTACCTGATGTCTGTTATATCAGACATAAACTTGCCAACTTTTCCTGCGACCTTCAAAGATCTGTCTGAATACACACCAAGTCTCTCTGTTCCTGTCTCCTCATTTAAACAATACCAATTTGTTTCTGTTGCCTTCCCTTGCACTTCCTACCCAAATGTCTCACTTCACACTTCACTGTGTTAACTAATATTTGCCATCCGCCTGCCCATTTCACCAGTCAGTCACTGTCCTCCAGAAGTGTGTTACTATCCTTCTCATTGCTTATTAACATTTCTGCCTTTCCTGCCATCTGAAATATTTCTCATTATCACCTCTGTACACAAGCCCATTGCATTAACATGCAGCAACAGTGACCCTGGGGAACCCCACTGTGTACTTCCCTCCAGACTGAACAACAACCATTCTCCACTATTCTCTGCTTTCTGTCACTGAGCTAATTTCCCGCATGCTGACATTGAAAATAAAAGAACAGACTTCCATTTATGAAACGCCTTTCGTGACCACTGCATGTTCCAAAGTGATTTACAACCAATGAATACTTATTAAAGCGAAGTCACTCTTGTCATGTAGGAAACAAGCAGACAATTTCTGCACAGCAAGATCCCACAAGCAGCAATGTGATAATGATCAGATCTGTTTTTGTGATGTTGATTGAAGGAAACATTTTGACCAGGACACCGGGAATAATTCCCCTACTCTGCTTCTACATAGTGCGATGGGATCTTTAACATCCACCTGAGAGGACAGACTGCAACTTGGTTTAAAGTTTCATTCGATAGACTGCACCTCTGACAGTGCAACATACCCTCAGTACTGCACTGC